>NC_080789.1:22803863-23086363 GCF_028018385.1 Neofelis nebulosa
TGAATCAGATGGGCAGGGCCTACGAGTTCAGTTTTTGCTTTAATCCAATCCAGGGAAAACATTAAAGCACAAAGTTCCTTTAAAAAAGAAGTAAGAGAAGGACATTGTTAAAGACATCAAAGAATTTTAACTCTACCACTTTATAACTCTATCCTAACACTACTGAAAGAAATTTAGCAGATAACTAGAACTTAAGGACAAAAAAGGAAGTTTTTTAAAAAGAACCAAAGAAACATTAAAAACCTAAATATAAAATAGAAAGCCTCAAAAAATACTACAAGATACAGGCAAATATTTTTGTAACCCTAGAATGAAGGAAATGGTTGTAAGCATAACACCAAAGCAAAAATACAAAAAAAAAAAAAAAAAAAGAGAGAGAGAGAGAAAGAAGTGCACTTAACTACCATAAAAATTCAAACCTTTAATATAGTTGTAAACAATATAAATAAAATTTGACAAAAAATAAAAATATTTATTTATAACACTTATGATGAGGGCTCAATATTATTATTTTATAGAAAATTCTAATAAAATAAGATAAACACCTCACTAGAAAAATCTGGTAAAGGCAATGCACAAAATAAAAGGTCAAATGGCCAAAAACCTCACCAATAATCTAAATGAAACAACAAAGATTCAGCATTTTTTTTTAAACATGTTCTTTTTTTTTTTAATTTTTTTTTTTTAATGTTTATTTATTTTTGACACAGAGACAGAGCATGAACGGGGAAGGGTCAGAGAGAGGGAGACACAGAATCTGAAGCAGGCTCCAGGCTCCGAGCTATCAGCACAGAGCCCGATGCGGGGCTTGAACCCACAGACTGTGCGATCATGACCTGAGCCTAAGTCGGACGCTCAACCGACTGAGCCACCCAGGCACCCCAATTCAGCATTTTTTTAGTATCAAATTTCTAAAGACTAAAAGCAGTAATAAGAGGATTAGCTGGAATCAGAGGAAATGAACATTCTCACATACTGTTGGCAGTGATGTAACTCAGAGCATCCTTCTGGGGGGCAGTTTGGTAATCTATATTAACATTCAAATTGCAGGGGCATCTGAGTGGCTCAGTCAGTTAAATGTCCGACGTCAGCTCAGGTCATGATTTCATATACGGGTCTGAGCCCCAAACTGGGCTCTGTGCTGACAATGCAGATACTGCTTGGGATTCTCTCTGTCTCTGTCCCTCCCCCACTTGTATTTTCTCTCTCAAAATAAATAAATAAATTTAAAAAAAAATACAAACTCTACATACCATTTGACCCAGAAACTATGCTTATAAAAATATGTCCTGGGTCACCTGGGTGGCTTAGCCAGTTAGGTATCCGTTCATGAGCTCACGGTTTGTGGGTTTGAGCCCTGAAAATCAGGCTCTGTGCTGACCACTCACCTGGAGCCTGCTGCAGATTCTGCGTCTCCATCTCTCTCTGCCACTCCCTCACTCTCACTCTCTCTCTCTCAAAAATAAACATTTAAAAAAAATTTTTTTTAAATATGTCCTAAGAAAATAATCAGACAAGTGTCCTTTGGCAATCTAATTATCTATAAGCCAACTGGTCACTATACAATGAAACAGTATGAAGCTTTAAAAATTTTGTCACTCTATGAGGCGCCTGGGTGGCTCAATCAGTTGAGCATCCGACTTCAGCTCAGGTCATGAACTTGTGGTCCGTGGGTTCGGGCCCCGCGTCAGGCTCTGTGCTGACAGCTCAGAGCCTACAGCCTGCTTCAGATTCCGTGTATCTCTCTCTCTCTGCTCCTGCCCCACTCATGCTCTGTCTCAAAAATGAATAAATGTTTAAAAAAATTTTTGTCACTTACATAAATTGACATAAAAAGATGACCATGAAATGTAGGTTAGTGGGAAAAAAAAGATATGACTATTTCATTTTTTTTTTAATGTTTACCTATTTTGAAAGAGGGAGGGAGAGAGAGAATACCAAGCAAGCTCCACACTGTCAGAGCAGAGCCCAATGTGGGGCTTGATCCCACAAGCTAAAAAAGATCATGACCTGAGCCAAAATCAAGAGTCAGATGTTCAACTGACTAAGCCACTCAGGCTCCCCAAGACTATTTCTATTATGATCCTATTTTCGTTTTAAAGAATAAGTATATGTATCTGAGCAGAACAACTTAGAAAATTATACAAAAAAGCATTAACAATAATTGCCATCTTCATTTTCTTTTTAGTTTTCCTAAAGTTTTCCAATGAAAAACATTAAATATTAGAAATTACCTTTAAAAATCAGGAAAAAAAGTCTAAAATGGTGAGAAAAAACTGAATCCTGTCACACTATCAGACATGCCAAATTTTAAAAAGATGCACTGACCCAATAATCCCACTTCAAAAAAAATTTTGAAGGAAATAATGTAGGTACAAAGACAAGCAAGATTGTTCATTAAAGCATCATAAAGGCAAAAATCTGAAAACCTAAATGTGCAACAATTAAAGCAAATTTGGCACAGATATTTATCAGAGTATCTTCATTCCAATGCAGATTATTAAATGTAAACTGTATTTTGCTAGGTGAAAAAAAACAGGGTACAACAATACACCCTTTTTTTAACCAAGAGATAACATATCTAAGCATAGACAAATTACTCAAAGTACATACAGTTTTCCAAAATGTTAACATTTTGAATTAGTTGAAGTAATGACTTCAAATATCATCTATGTGGTGATGATACCCAAATGTTATCCATAATGTTATGGATACGTTAAATTAAGTTATATTAAAATTATGCTAATCTATAATTTTTCCCCAGAAATTCATATTCATATATCCAACTACATATTCATTATTTCCAGTCAGATGTCTTAAAAGTATAAGAAGCAGTATATTCAAAATGAGTTCCTAACACTCCCTTCACCCCCTGACAGACATCCGAATCTCAGTTCATATCAACTCCATTCTTTCTGTTGTACAAGCCTGGAGTAATCTTGTAATACACACCAATTCCATCAACAAATCATGATGATTCTGTACCATCACTTTCTCTTTCCATGCTTTTTTCTTTCTCTGAGCACTTACTACTCCCAAAATAGCATAAATTTATTTGTCCACTATTGGTCTCCCTAGAAAAAGTAAACTCAACGAGAGCAGGGACTTTGTGCCTATGGTATATCCTCACAATGGAAAACAATACCAGTACCTAACAGGCACTCAATAAATATTTGCTGAATGAATGAATATACTTTCCCATTCTTCATTCCTCTCAAAGTTTAAAATCCATACTGCCCAAAAAAGAAAGCTACTGGTAAGAAAAGAGTGAATTTTTAGGTGGTTCATTTACTAGATTTACTAAGGTACCTTTTTAAATCACTGTAGGTAAAAAGAGTAACAAAAACAAAAATACTTACATAGACTTTAATCTTATTTTTACAGGTAAAAGAAAATTCTAAACATAGGATGAAATAAAAGTGAGATAAAAAATAGTAATTTTTAAATGGGTCATCTTACTTTGTGCATGTTAGCACTAGCCATGTGGTAAGCCAGAAAATTGTACCAATACATGCAGTCCTCCTGATCTGGTGAAAGAGTATGTGGCTGGTGATGTCTCTGGAACTGAGTGACTAACTTCTTATGTAGATCCTGAAACACAAATGAAACATTTTAGAGGACAGAAACAATTTCATAACCTAAACATCACTATAGCTTACAAAGCTATTTAAAAATGTGCAGAGAATCAACCCAGAAAATACTTAATTTACAAAAGGAAAAGATAGTAGCTTTACACTGGAGAAACTAGCAGGTACCACTTTAACCAAGTGATCAACATTAACATCACTGACAATAAGAAATATCGACTTCCTAATATGATGCACTGAAGACACAACATAACTTTTGTGGTATTCTTGACAAAAAAATATAACCTTAATATAGCCAGGAGAAACAATCAGACAAACGAAACTAAGAGACTCTATACAAAATGACTGAGTAGTACTCTTCAAAAGTGACCATGAAAGATAAAGAAAGCCAAGAAATTTTCATAGATTTGAGGAAACCAGGGAAACATGACAATTATTATGCAATATGGGGTCTTGATCTGAACCACAAGAAGGGCATTAGTGGGAAAGCTGGTGAAATCCAAATAAAATCTGTAGGTTAGCTAACAATATTCTGTGATTGTCAATTTTTTGGTTTTGATAACTTTATTATAGTTACGTAAGATGTTAACACTGGGGGAAGCTAGATGAAGGTACATGCATAAAACTCTCTTTAACCCTAAAGACAGTTTTGCAACTTCTATAACCCTAAAATTTCAAAGTTAAAAATTAAAAAAAAAAATGCACAGAGATGCAAGTACCTGAAGCTGGTTGCGATTCTTTTCTATAAGGAAATCTACTTGAAGATCATGTAAATAATAACAAAATGATTTTCCATTCCGATCACAGAATAAGAGAGACTTATTAACAAACTCCTGCAGTATGTCTTCAACTTCTTCAGTTTCCATGTCCCAGAGAATACATAACACCTGGGAATCATTTTAAGCATTTAATGTATCACAAAATTACAATTACCAGGATTGCAGATAAGATGTTAACACACATAAACATACACACAAATCATATCATAAAGCCCTGAATAACAGCATCTCAATTTCATATGAAGAAGCTCAACTATTTGTCAAGATAGAAAAGAGAGATAACAAAGTCAGATGCTTCTCCAGCTTCACTAGAACTGAGAAATAGGAAACTAATCTGAGTTCAACACCAAGCTCTTGATGGAGACTAAGAGCAGTAGGATTTTTATATCCCCCACACCTCCTCAGTGACATGGGTCTTAACCTTCCAATATCCTCTATAACAACATCCTTGGTACTATATCAAAAGTTCCATGTCAAAAATACCCAATGATGAGGATTGCTGGTCCTTCTATTACCTTTGTAGGCACCTTAACATCCTTTTGAAGGATGGAAAGATCTGTATAATAATCTTTGATGTCCTCTCTGAGCATTTCAACACTTATAGACATGGCTTCATCCAGAGCCTCATAATCATAAAATGAAGATTTCCTTATTCTCTTAAATTGCTTATTCTGAAGTTGCCTAAGGTAGTAATCCCAACGGTTGGGAAAATCACGTAAAAGTGCACCAATTAAAGACACTACAAGAGGAGAACCTAAAAATAAAACAAAAAACAAAGTCACTGGGTTAATACTGTGTCATTTCAAAATTACCACTAAGAGTCACATTATTCTTAAAAAACAATTTCTGCTGCATGTTACCCAAAGCCTTAAAATATTTATAAAACTTGGATTCACTTTATGCATTTATTCTAAAGAAGGCATTAGAAATAAGAAATATTTCCTTTAAGGATATCCATCACAGCATTATTTATTTATTTTTTACTTTTCTAATGTTTATTTTTGAGAGAGAGACAGAGTGTGAGCAGGAAGGCGGGGGGGGGGGGGGGGGAACGGCAGAGATAGAGGAAGACGCAGAACTCAAAGCAAGCTCCAGGCTCCTCGCTGTCAACACAGAGCCCGATGCAAAGGCTTTGAACTCACAAACTATGAGATCGTGACCTGAGCTGAAGTTGGACATTTAACCAACTGAGCCACCCAGGTGTCCCTCAACACAGCATTATTTAAAATAGTGAAGGGGCGCCTGGGTGGCTCAGTCGGTTAAGCCTCCGACTTCAGCTCAGGTCACGATCTCACGGTCCGTGAGTTCGAGCCCCGCGTCGGGCTCTGGGCTGATGGCTCAGAGCCTGGAGCCTGCTTCCAATTCTGTGTCTCCCTCTCTCTCTGCCCCTCCCCCGTTCATGCTCTGTCTCTCTCTGTCTCAAAAATAAATAAACGTTAAAAAAAAAAAAAAAAAAAAAAAATTTAAAAAAAAAAAAAATAAATAAAATAAAATAAAATAGTGAAAAATCTGGGGCGCCTGGGTGGCTCAGTCGGTTAAACTCAAAGTTTGTGAGTTTGGGTCTCGCATCAGGCTCTGTGCTAACAGCTCAGGGCCTAGAGCCTGCTTCCGATTCTGTGTCTCCCTCCCCTCAGCTCCTCCCCTGCTCACACTCTATCTCTCTCTCAAAAATAAAGATTTAAAAAAAAATTTTTTAATACTAAAAAATCTTTTTTTTTAAATTTATTTATTTATTTGTGGGGGGCAAGGAGGAAGAGAATCCCAAGAAGGCTCCCTCCACACTATCAGTGCATGGAGCAGATGTGGGACTTGAACTCACAAACCATGAGATAAAGACCTGAGCCGAAATCAAGAGTTGGTCACCTACCCAAATGAGCCACCCAGGTGCCCCTGAAATAGTGAAAAATCTTAAACAACAATAGAGAAATGACTGAATAAATTGAAGTTATCACAATATTATGCCACTAATAACTTTTTTCAAAACATAGTTAATGACATAATATTCAAGATTTGTTATATGAAAAAAGACAAGATTCAAATTATGCATACCATTGTAATCTGAATATTTTTTTCAAAGTTTTATATGTCCTAAAAGACTGAAATACTCTTGTGATGATAATAATTATCAGGTTTATGGATAATTTCTCTTTTTTCTTTATCATTTCACACATCTTTTAAATGTTTCAAAATAGGGGCGTCTGGATGGCTCAGTTGGCTAAGCGTCAGACTTGGGCTCAGATCATGATCTCGCAGCTTGTGAGTTCAAGCCCTGCATCAGGCTCTGTGCTGACAGCTCAGAGCCTGGAGCCTGCTTCGGATTCTGTGTCTCCCTCTCTCTCTGCCCCTCCCCTGTTCATGCTCTGTCTCTCTCTGTCTCAAAAATAAATGTTTAAAAAAAAAAAAAATTTAAAAAAAATTTTTTTTAAGTCTTGAAAAAAATTTAAAAAATAATAAATGTTTCAAAATGGACAAACATCACCTTCACAATTAGAATACAAATGAAGTATTCTTTTCTAAGATATTTTTTAAAAGTCAATTAGCTCAGGGGCACCTGGGTGACTCAGTCGGTTGAGCGCCCAACTTCGGCTCAGGTCATGATCTCACAGCTCGTGAGTTCAAGCCCCACGTCAGGCTCTGTGCTGACAGCTTGGAGCCTGCAGCCTGCTTAGGATTCTGTGTCTCCCTCTCTCTCTGCCCCTCCCCTGCTCATGCTCTGTCTCTCTCTCTCAAAAATAAATAAACATTCAAAAAAAAATTTTTTTAAGTCGATTAGCTCAAAACGAACTATCTGATAGCAGAATGAAAAAACAAGGTCTGTTGAAGCATTAACAACAGTGGAAGAAATAATCTTAAGAACTGATAGGACTATTTACAATTTTAAATTTCTGTATGTCAAATAAAATACTACAAATGAAATTAAAAAGCAGACAAAAAACTGGGGAAAGTATTTACAAAAAATGGCAAAGAGCTAATAGCTTCAATAGAGTGCCAAAAGTCAATTAAAAATCTGCTATCACAAAGAAAGGTGAGTCAAGGATAATTTCTTAAAATGCAAATATTCAATAAAGAAGTAAAAGGTTTAACTTCACTTAACTTCATAAAAAATGCAAATTAAGAGAACACCATGTTACATACAAAATTAGAATACTATTTTTATAAAATCAACCAAAAAAAATTAAAACTCTGATTCTCATATTTTTTTATTCTTTGACAAAGTCATGTCTTTATCTAATGTCTCCCACTAACATATCATGGGTGTTCATTAAATATTATTTTAATGAATAAATGAATACCAAAATATTATTATCTATTTAGGGTATCAAAGAAAAACCTAAAATACTCTAGGTTCTAGAATACAATATTCTAGTAAAGTTTCTGGATGTTCATGTGCTAAATTGTCATACTTATTAGCTTAATTTACAAAAGGATAAAATTAGTATCTCTATAACCCTCTCATACACAAAATAAATAACCATACCTTTACATTCTTTTATAATACTGTGAGCTTGTTCTGGCAAATCTGCTTTCTTCATATTAACAAAAAGGGATAAAATTTCAAGTCCTTTTTCTTTTCCTAAGCCACTCTCCACAGAGACTACATATTTAGGGCCTGTAACAAAATCACACGATATAAGTAATTTGGTTAAAATATATATAAATCTAATTGAATTAAAACATAAAGGTAGTAAAAAGCATATTAACCCTTACCCATTACTGAATCTGTAACACTCTTGTCTCTGGTTGTAATAAGAATCTGACACTGATTGTCAAAAGCTTTTAATACCCAAGGATCCCAAACATCATCCAAGATCAACAGAGACCTAATTTTAAAAAAACAAAAACTTGTATTAAGTCACTAATGACATTTATTTAAAGCTTCCTTCTAATGTCTTTTAAAATTTACAAAATAAAAGATATGTATTTCATGGCTCCTCCCCTTTGCTATATTCGTTTCACAATATACTGATACAAATAAGGGAAAAAAAATTAGACTTTCCTCTCTTCCAACCCAAAACAATGAATGCATTTTATTATTTTCTTAAGTTTACTTATTTATTTTGAGAGAGAGAGAGAGAGAGTGTGTGTGCGCAGGGGAGAAGGAGAGGCAGAGAGAGGGAGAGAGAGAATCCCAAGCAGGCCCCACACTGGCAGGCTCAGTCTCATGAACTGTGAGATCATGACCTGAGCCAAAATCAAGAGTCGGAAACTTAACTGAGCCATGCAGGCACCCCAATGAATGCATATTAAAGTTAAGAAACCTATAAAAACAGAACCGTGTAGGTATTAAAAAGTGGTTACCAAGTGCCTTAAAAGAAGTTTCCAAGTAATGAGGTTTTTCTAATTTAGTCTTTAAGTACCAAAACCAAATGAGAAATGAGCTCAAGGTTAGCATTAGAATCAATCATATAACAATGACCATTTTAGCCTTTTTTTTTACCTACAAAACTAGCAATTTCATATGTTCTAACATAATGCACTAGCAAGAATATTACCTTTCATTTGGTACACTAGTGGGGGTTTTTTCCATCTATAAGTCAGTTTATTTATTCCTAATGAACCTCTGTGCCAATTCTTAATTGGTTTCTCCAAAAACTTTTTTGAACTCAGCAGAACATACAGAGAAAAAAATACAACTAAAAGCTGATAGGGTAATTATACACTAGCATTTTTATACTAATGGCACATCACTTCTGTGCATTACAAAAAAAGACTCTGGTTACACATACAGCCTGGCAAATTGCCAAAGCATAAACCACAATGATGTTGATAAACAAAACGAATGACAGGGTGCCTGGGTGTCTCAGTTAAGCATCCTACACTTGATTTCAGCTTAGACCATGATCTCTCAGTTGGTGAGACTGAGCCTCATGTCAGTCTCTGCACTCACAGAGCAGATCCTGCTTGGGATTCTCTCTCTCTCTGCCCCTCCCCCACTCATACACATCCACACACACACTTTCTAAAAATTAAATTAAAAAATAAATTTTAAAACAATTTAAAAAATAAAACAAAATGAATGACTTTATAAGCCATGGCCTGATACATGTGTTAGCATTTACAGTATTTTCCTACACAGAAATCACTTTTACTTTCATAGGGAAGGGAAGCAGAACTAGGGAGAAGTTACTACACAGGAAAAGAGTATTAGTTAGTGGTCTCAATCCCATTTCCTCCAGGAAAATAGATACCAGTGACTATCAAGGGAAGGGGGCAATAACAGAGGGATCTGGAAGAGAAAGAAGCCAGAGAGAAGGGAGCTTGTCCTCTGTATTATGCATCCATTAAGAATCAACTACGAGGCTTTTCCCAAATTACTACTCTCACTCAATATTCTGATATTAATCCCTTACCAATTTAAGAATCACTGCCATACTCACCACTGTTACATATGAAAGTGTACTGCATCATCAGCTACACTGCAGCATTAAAAAAAAGTTCAGAGCCATTACCTAATTCTCACCCAATTTACTGCTGAACTCCCAAGGAAGGCTTTATTCATCATTGTACTTGCAACACTTGACCCAGAACCTGGCAGAACACTCAATGTTGGTTAAATGAACCAATGAAAGAATGGTTGTTAGATCAGGGAAATCAAAGTGATGACTGAATCCCAGCTGGTTAACCATTGATGATTATATTGTTAACATAAGCAGCAACCAAGCTATTGTCTCCCTTCTGGCTAATGAAAATTGCAAAACAGTTGATAACAGCGCCTGGCACATAATTATAATCTTATTTATTGAATGAATTATTTAAATAAACAAACAAAACACACTCTTAAAGTACATGGAAGTAGAAAAGTTAGATATACATATATCCAAAATTTAATACAACACAACAGAAGGGTCCCATTAAATAAATAACCCTTTTACCAGGTGCCTATATTTATTCGGTCTCTTGTTCGGTGTTATCCATCAGAAACAACAGATTCAGGAGCACCTGGGTAGCTCAGCTGGTTAAGCTTCTGACTCTTGATCTCAGCTCAGGTCATGATGTCATAGTCATGAGATCAAGCCCTGCATCTGGCTCTGTGCTGGGTGTGGAGCCTGCTTGGGATTCATTCTCATTCTCTCTCTCTCTCTCTCTCTCTCTCTCTCTCTCTCTCTCTCTCTCTCTCTCTCTCTCTCTCTCTCTCTCTCTCCCTCCCTCCCTCCCTCCCTCCCCCTCTCATTGCCCCTCCCCTGCTGACACACACACCGGTGCACACATATGCTCGCTCTCTAAAAATAAACATAAAAAAATAAAAAGAATGGATTCAAGGTAAGAAGCTTGCATTTTCTAGCAAAGATCACTAACCAACTCACCTTCTTAAGAAATATTTCTTGAGCACCCCAGTGGTAGATAAGAGACATAGTAGTAGAATGCAAAGAAAAGTAGCAATTTTTGCCCAGTGGCAGCCACTTTTGTTTTAATACAAGACAAAGAACAGCAGAAAAGCAATGGTTCATTCTTAGATCTCTACTGAGGAGCAAGAAAAGGGTATGATGTTCTCAAACTGTCAGCAGTTAAGTCTCATTGGGACTTCATACATTAAATTTTTCTATCTGTACCGTGGGTGTTTACGCAGCATCAGAACGCGAAGGCGGTCTTTAGCCTCTTCAATATTGAGTGGAAGCCTCTGGGAGAAACTCTCATCCTGATCCAACCGTGCGCAAAGATTCTGCAGTTTCATCAGAAGCCCAGACTTGTCTTGTTTCCCAACTGAAACCCAGTGCACACCCCCTGGGAAACAACCTAGGAAAAAAAATAATAAACTTAAGGCCTTTGAACAGGTGTCCTCCTTTGAAAGATTTTGGTGATTAGATTTGCTCCAATTTCAACCTCATCCTATCTTTAATTTCTCTTGATTCAGTGTATACATTTCGCTTGTAGAGTACTGTCGAGCTTTATAACCTGAATCTAAGAAGAGCTGAAGATGTGAAGAAACTGAAGTTTGAAATAAATCCGTTTATCGGTAAAATCTTACCAAACTAAAATTTAGTTTTTGTCCTATGTCATCAATGATCACTGTAAAACATAATTTCTCAAACTCAGTACTTTTGACATTTTGGGCCAGATAATTCTTTATTGTAAGGAACTTTCCTGTGCATCGTAGGATGTTTAACAGTCTCCCTGGCCTCTACCCACTATATGCTAGTAGCATTCCTCCTCCCTGGTTATGACAACCAAAGATATCTCCAAACATTGTCAAATGTCCCCCTGGGGGCAAAATTGCCTCTGACTGAGAACCACAGATATCCAGGAACACATAACTCACTCATTATGGTTCTTGTATAGAAACTTAAAGTAAGAAGTTAGGTTCAAGTCTGGCTCTACTGCTTACTAGCTATGCTATCTTTAGCAAATCACTTAACCTCACTTTCATTTGTTATACTGACGTATACTAAGGTATTATTTACCTTACCTATTTCAGAGTTACACTGAGAAATTAATAACATGTAAATTTGCTATGTTGTTAACTGTAAGGTATTATAACAGACAGGATTACTAGTGATATGGATCTGAGAGCACCTTGCAAATATTAAGCTTTGAAGTAGTAGGTACCATATAAGAATGGAAATTATTATTACTGTTACTTTCAACTGTTAACATCATTATCATTGCTAATTAAGCCACAGTGTATCTTACAATACATATTTTTACTTACATAGGTATCAGGAGCCAAAAATCTTAAGCCTTCATAGACTATACTTAATCAGCTCCGTGTATAGATTAAAAAAAAAAAAAAAAAAAATGCAAGAAGGGTCCCTATGTGTAAAATATGGTGAGCAGTAGCATTAGACCATACCAGTGGCATTAACCATAAAGATTTATATTAGGTAATCATAAATAGTATAAGAAAAAACAGAAAATAGATAAAGATTAATAAGTTATAACATACCAAAGGGCAATTTTTGTTTACTGGTATTTACAAATAATTAAGTACAAAAATCACTATTATAAAAACTTAGTCATCCAAAAGAAAGATCTGTATAAATGCAAAGACCTACTTATGACAGATATTCTAAGGGTTCTACATATTAATCTATTTTTAATCCACATAGTAAACTATTAGGAAGACACTTATTTTCCCCATTTTATAGATAAGGAAACTGAGGTATAGGAAGATTGAGTAGTTTGTCCAAAGTTACACAGGTTAATAAGTAGAGCTGGGATTCAAACCTCCAGCACCACTGCTCATTCTAAACTATTCCGCCTCCTCAAGGATATTTACTGCAGCACTATTTTAACAGAAAAAATCTGGAAACAACCTGCAACGTCCACCCTAACCACCTCTTCCCAAGCCTGAGGCAGGACCAACTGAGGAAAGAGAAAACCTTACATATAAATGAAGTTTGGAATATTAAATAGGCCTTGACATTTTAATTATTGAAATTAGATTGCTGGAATGCAAACTGGTGCAGCCACTATGGAAAACAGTATGGAGATTCCTCAAAAAGTTAAAAACAGAACTATCCCATGGTCCAGCAATGGCACTGAGTATTTACCCAAAAAATACAGAAACACTAATTCAAAGGGATACATAGCAGCATTATCTACAATACCCAAATTATGGAAGCAGCTCAAGTACCCATCGATTAATGAATGGATAAAGATGTATATATACACAATGGAATATTATTCAACCACGAAAAAAGAATGAAATCTTGTCATATGCAATGACACGGATGAAGCGACAGAGTATAATGCTAAGAGAAATAAATCAGAGAAAAACAAATACCATAGGATTTCACTCATGTGGAATTTAAGAAACAAAACAAATGAGCACAGGGAAAAAGAGAGATAAACCAAGAAACAGATTCTTAACTATAGAGAACAAACTGATGGTTACCAGAGGAGAGGTGGGAGGGGGGATGGGTTAAATAGGTGATAGGATTTGTTTGGGATGATGTATGGAACTGTTGAATCACACTATACTGCATACCTGAAATAAATATAACCTTGTAAAGAATAAAGTTACAGTTACATCAAAAAAAATTTTAAAAGAAGTACACTTGTGATGAGCACCAGATGATGCAGAATTGTTGAATAGCTGTATCATATACCTGAAACTAATCCAACACTGTATGCTACCTAACTGGAATTAAAATAAAAACTTAAAAAAAAATTAGATTGTTTTTAAAATTTGAAGTGACCTGGGGACTCTGAACCTGTACAAGGTGAGGGAAAGAATCAGTCCCAGGGAAGTTTTGAACAGGCAACACGGGAAAAAAGTTGTTTTTTGATTACACCCTATAAACTTCAATGCAATAATTATACATAACTAAACCTAGCAAAATTGCCAAGGTTTATGGTCATAAATTTACACTGGAACTAAGTTGGGTGATTTTCTTCAGCAAAGAGGAAGGAAATTATGGTCTGGATGAAGCAATGTGGAATAAGCAAGTAACTGTCTGGATGAAGCAATGGGGAGTAAGCAATTAGATCCCATCTCCTAGCAGAGAAGAAGCAATCAGCTTTTACCCAAGTAAGGAGAAACTAAAGAGCCGAGAGCATGTGCTGAGAAGCAACTGAATAATGGGCAATAAAAACCTAGGTCTGAGCCTAGGAGGGTGCTAATGGGATAAATAGTGAGGATATTATGGAATCAAGAAGAAATAAGTCTTGATAGATCAGAAAACTGTAGTAGTGAACTTGAAGAATAGAATAGGTGGAGGTGGGCAAAGGGTAGAACAGGTTTAACGTTAAGATTTCAAAAGTAGTATAATTTCCGGTATTGGCAAGGACAAGGGTCCAGTCTGTGATCAAAGAAGCAAATGGCTAAAGGAAAATAAAGACAATGGTCACTGCAGATAAAGAAATCAAGAAACTGAGAGGCCAAGGTTTTGGATGACTCATCTATATAAATGTCAACTGATCTTACTAAGAGTGTCAACAGAAGAAGAGCTTAAATTTATAATTAAGAACTCCAATCATCAATGAATGAGAACAATATCATAACTGGGAAGGATCAGAGAAATGAACTTCAAAGGACAAAGACTTTAGCTGGAAAAGGGAGTATTAATGGTCTGGATGAGGCAACAGAAAGCAAGGACAACATCAAACACTTCCTAGTGCTTAAGTATATAGGGTGTAAAGGGAAAAAAGTTGCCAAACCATGGAAGGTAGCTATGGAGAATGTGGTATTGGGGGGGGGGGGGGGAAGCAGTGGGGGAATGCCCAATTTTAGATAAGGCAAGGAAATAAACATTCTCAGAACAGGTTGATAAGATAGAGTAAGATAGAGGAGTTTCCTGATCACAAAGGAGAAAACCTAGGGGATAAGACAGAAAAGCTTGGGAATGAGAGGAGGAAACCTAGATCAGAATTGGCAATGTACTAACTAGTAACCGCATGAGAATCTAAAAGATAACAAATGACCGGGAGATAGAGAATTCTGCAAGGAACTAGGGTAAAGACAGTGCTGTGAAGCATGGTTTGATTATCAGTGAAAGCTTCTGCAAGCTCCCTTAGACTTCCCTCAGTATAAGTCTACATTTATGAAATAGTAAATCCCTGAGGTTTCCCTTAGTGTTACAGCTGCATTCTGTGTGTGCACAGGTTTGTAAATGTACAGGAAAAAAGTTTTGGAAAACTTCACTGTAAACTGTTAACCACAATTACCTCTGCTAAAGGATTTAGAATTTAGGAGAAAGGAAAAAAAAGCAAGTGAAAAGAATTTTTACTCTTTTTTAAATGAAAATACTACTTTTGTAATTTTTTTTTTAAATTTTTTTTTTTTTCAACGTTTTTTTATTTATTTTTGGGACAGAGAGAGACAAAGCATGACCGGGGCAGGGGCAGAGAGAGAGGGAGACACAGAATCGGAAACAGGCTCCAGGCTCCGAGCCATCAGCCCAGAGCCTGACGCGGGGCTCGAACTCACGGACCGCGAGATCGTGACCTGGCTGAAGTCGGACGCTTAACCGACTGCGCCACCCAGGCGCCCCAATTTTTTTAAAGATTTTATTTGTAAGTAATCTCTACACCCAATGTGGGGCTCAAACTTACAACCCCAAGATCAAGCATTACATGCTCTACTGACTGAGCCAGCCAGGCACCCCTACTTTTGTAACATTTAAAACAGATTTTAAACTACCTGTTGCTCCTAAGGTTTTATGTTTTGTTTTTTTTTAATGTGTGCATTCCATTTAAAATTTCTTAAAAATCGAGGCACCTGAGTGGTTTAGTTGGCTAAGCGGCTGACTCTTTATTTCAGCTCAGGCCATGATCTCAAAGTCCACACTGTCAGCACAGAGCCTACTTGGGAATGACTGATTCATTCATTCTCTCTCTCTCTCTCTCTCTCTCTCTCTCTCTCTCTCTCTCTCCGCACCCCCTCCCCCCCCCCCCACGTTGTGTTCATGCACACTCTCCCTCTCTCTCTCTCTCTCTCTCTCTCTCTCAGAATAAAGGAACTTAGGGGGAAAAAAAAGTCATCCCAGAGTAAAAGACAATGGAAAGTGTCCAGATGTAACTAGCTAATAAATTCCTCAGATTTAAATTTAAGTACCTATTACCTAGACCAAAGGTCTTTCTCTCCTAAAGACAAATACCATATGATATCACGTAAATGTAGAATCTAAAAAATAAACAAACAAAAAGCATAAACAGACCCATAAATACAGAGAACAAACTCATAGAAGGGAGGGGAGTGGAGACACTGGGCAAAATGGATGAAGGGGAGTGGGAGGTACAGGCTTCCAGTTATGGAATGAATAAGTCAAGGAGATGAAAGGTACAGCATAGGGAATACAGGGAATGGTATTATAATAGCACCGTATGGTGACAGATGGTAGCTACACTTGGGGTGATAATGTGTAGAGTCCTCAAATCACTATGTTGTATACCTGAACCTAATGTAACATTGTGTCAACTATACTTCAATTAAAAACAAAGTTTTTAAAAAATAATGGCACAATAATATGTTCAAAAGCAAAAAAAAAAAAAGTCTTTCTCTCCTAAATTTAAAACAAAAACATTAGGGCATTAGAAACATATCCAGGAGGCCCCTGGCTGGCTTAGTCGGTAGAACATGTGACTCTTGATCTCAGGGTCATGAGTTCAAGCCCCATGCTGGGTACAGAGTTTAATTAAAAAGAGAAAGAAAGAGAGAGAGAGAGAGAGAGAGAGAGAGAGGCTTAAAAAAAAAGAAACACATGCAAGAAAAAATAAAACACTGCTAGCTTTACAAAGAAAAACAAAGAGACCAGATGACCAACTCATCTGCAAATCTCCTACCATCACGGTATAACAGTATTAATTCCACATTTCAGAAAGAATGTAAACATCTTGACTATGGGCACAAGAGGGAGCAAGTCAGCCTTGAATGAGGCTTACACCTGTAATTCATTCAGGGGAACTTATTCACAAAAACACTGCCTTTAATCAGAGAAAAGTAACCCCATCCTACTTTCACATGTGATTTGTCATGGTAGCAATTAAAGATCTAATAGCATCAAAGAAATCTTAGGAAGGACAGAACGAATAGTAGACAGCCTCCAGATAAAGCTTCCATGCTTTAAAAACTCAGCATATATACACAGCGATATCAATGGTTTATAAACATGTTAACTCCTCCAGGCACCTGGGTAGCTCGGTAGGTTAAACGTCCGATTCTTGATTTCAGCTCAGGTCATGATCTCACAGTTTGTGAGTTCAAGCACCACAGAGTCTGCTTGGGATTCTCTCTCTCCCCCTCTCTCTGTCCCTTGCTCTATCACATATGCTCTCTCTACCTCTCTCTCTCAAAATAAATAAATAAACATTAAAAAAAAGGGGGGGGGCACCTGGGTGGCTCAGTCGGTTGGGCGTCCGACGTCAACTCAGGTCATGATCTCACAGCTTGTGAGTTCAAGCCCTGCATTGGGCTCTGTGCTGACAGCTCAGAGCCTGAAGCCTGCTTTGGATTCTGTGACTCCCTCACTCTCTGCCCCTTCCCAGCTCACACTTTGTCCCCCTCCCTCTCCCTCTCTCTCAAAAATAAACATTAAAAAAAAAATTTTAAAAACACCTGTGAACTCCTATTTTCCTACCCACACCCAAAATAAATAAAGGGTTGAACATTCGAAAGGAAACTGGGTTACTCGGGGCACCTTGTGTGGTTCAGTCAGTTAACCAACTGACTCTTGGTTTTGGCTCAGGTCATGATCTCACAGTTGGTGAGTTTAAGCCCCGTGTCAGCTCTGTACTGACAGTGCAGGGGCCTGCATTCTCCCTCTCTCTCCCTCTCCCTCTCTCTCTCCTCTCTCTTCTCTCTCTCTTTCCCTCCCCTACTCAAGCTCTCCCAAAATAAATAAAAATGAACTTAAAAAAAAAGGAAATTGGGTTACCTAAAAATGTATAGGCATAAATAGTTAAGAATCTAATATTCTTTATTATTTATAATAATTTCTTTAAACACCACCCTAAGACAACAGAAATTCTATAAGAACCAGTATTTTTTTAATTTTAATGTTTATTTTGTGACAGAGAGAGAGCATGAGCAAGCATGACCAGGTGAGGGGCAGAGAGGGAGACATAGAATCCAAAGCAGGCTCCCAACTCTGAGCTGTCAGCACAGAGCCCGACATGGGGCTCAAACCCATGAACTGTGAGATCATGACCTGAGCCAAAGTCGGACACTTAGCCAACTGAGCCACCCAGGTGCCCCCAGAACCACAGTGTTAATAAAGTTTGTAAACCTTACAGCTATCGACACTTACAAAAGAAAAAAAAAAGGTTTCATACTACAATTAAATGGCAAAAATCCAAGATTCCTATATTTTAGAATGGAAATGAACTCCAGTGACTAAAATTTATCTTCAGTAAAGTATCTACTCTTGAATTAGTGGATATACTAAAGCAGACTCCAAAAACATTAATGAACTAAATCTGAATAATAATACCATTTTAGAAGTACTTAAGCAAAATTCAAGAAGCACAAATTAGAAGACACAAAAATTCATTAATTTGACTATATCAGAATTAAAGATTTCTGTTAAAGACATCCAGGGCAAAGTTAATACAGACAAATAAAAAGAAGACATTTACATAATCTAAAACAGCATCAAATATCTAGAATATAAAAGAAACTCCTAGAGAGCAAAGAGAAAAAGAAATCTCAATGGAAAAACAGACAAATGATACAAATAAAATTAAAAAAAGGAAACCCAAAAAGCTAAAAAGCTTCCTTAGAAATAGTCAAACTCAAGTTATCAGAGAAATGCAAATTAAAAGATTATACTTGCTGACCTAGCAAAAAATTATAAATCTAGATACCTAGTGTCAATAAGGAAGTGAGATTATAGGATCCCTCGTACACTACTCGTGGGAACATACAGATTGGAGGGCAATCAAATCTGATGTCACCATTTTCTGTAATTTAGTGATTCTGTTCCTAGATACATACACTCAAAAAATTCTCACTTCTGTAAAAGTTCAGCCCAGCTTTGGTGGGGCTGCAAAGAGTTGGAGACCATCTATGTATCTATTAACTAGGGGAATAAACAATAAAATGTGCTAGATGCACCCCATGTAGGATAGCAATCAGGTGTAACAAATAAGATATATACCCAGCAACAAAGATAAATCTTAAAAACAGTGTCAAGAGAGGTAAGAAATAGAATAATTAACGCTATAACATTTACACAAATTTAAAATACCTGCCTACAAACAACACGTTTTACAAGAAAACATACATTACAAATATGCTTACAAAGAACATACATTAAATACACTGGAAGGATCACCTATGGGGAGGTGTGATCACCTATGGGGAGGTGATACAGTGATCAATATATTTGGTCTTCATCACTGTTCCCGGCACATAGCTGTAAAACCCTTGTAATTTCCCAAATAAGAGCCATAGGGACACCTTTTATAATATTTAGTTTTGTTCCCAGTTCCTGAAATAATGCCAGAGGTATAAAAGTGAAAATTATTCATATAAGACACTTTCAACCACACCTGAGTTTGTTAATAAAATTACTTTTGAAAAGGCTCAATATAATGGAAAAATGGGGACTGCTGCCAGGGAACCAACCATATAGAGGGTTGGAACTTCCAGCCCCATGCCCCAGATCTTCCAGACCTCTAGAGAGGGAAGAGAGGCTGGAAATTGAACTCAATCACTAATGGCCAATGATTTAATCACCTTCATTTTAATGAAGCCTCCCAAAAGGGGGGTATAGACAGCCTGTGCAATGAAGGTGTAGACAGAGTGGTATACTAGAGTTGTCAGGGAAGCTCAACACCCCTTCCCACATACCTTGCCCCTACTGCATCTCTTCCATCTGGCGGTTCCTCTTTTATATGCTTTTATAATAAACAAGTAATCTAGTACATAAAACGTTTTCCTTTGAAGCTACACTAGGGACACCTGGGTGGCTCAGTCGGTTAAGCATCCAACTTCAGCTCAGGTCATGATCTCACGGTTCATGGGTTTGAGCCTCGAGTGGGACTCCGTGCTGACAGCTCAGAGCTGGAGCCTACTTCAGATCTGTGTCACCTCTCTCTCTGCCCCTCCCTCCCTTTCTCTCTCAGAAATAAATAAACATTAAAAATATATATATTGAAAGTCACTCTAACAAATTAATCAAATCCAAGAAGAGGGAAAGTCCAATCTATAGTCATTTGGTCAGATGCACAGCTAACAACCTGGCTTGTGATTAGCATCTGAAGGATGGGAGGGATGGCAGGAGGGCAGTCTTACAAGATCAAGCCCTTAACCTGTGGGATCTGCCACTATTTCCAGGTACATAGTGTCAGAATTGAGTTAAATTGTAGAACACCCAGCTGGTCTTAAAGAATTACTGTGGAGATGAAACAGAAGAGGAGACACAATGGAAAAGTGTGTATTAAAGGAATGGACGGAAAGTGAGAATGGGAATTTTTTTTTAATATATGAAATTTATTGTCAAACTGGTTTCCATACAACACCCAGTGCTCATCCCAAAAGATGCCCTCTTCAATGCCCATCACCGACCCTTCCCTCCCTCCCACCCCCCCACCAACCCTCAGTTTGTTCTCAGTTTTTAAGAGTCTCTTATGCTTTGGCTCTCTCCCACTCTAACCTTATTTTTTTTTTCCTTCCCCTCCCCCATGGGTTTCTGTTAGTTTCTCAGGATCCACCTAAGAGTGAACACATATGGTATCTGTATTTCTCTGTATGGCTTATTTCACTTAGCATCACACTCTCCAGTTCCATCCACAGTACTACAAAGGGCCATATTTCATTCTTTCTCATTGCCACATAGTACTCCATTGTGTATATAAACCACAATTTCTTTATCAAGAATGGGAAATTTTTAAAAGAAAACAAACATAGTAGCTAAAAGCTAAGTCTTATACCAAAAAAAAAAAGAAAGAAAAAGAAAATAAAGAAAAGAAAAAGCTAAGTCTTACACAGACCCAATATGAAAACAGGTGTGAACTAAACAATGATTAATTCAATCCTCTATATATGAACATGAAATCTCAAAAAAGTATATGAAAGATATTAACTACATTATAAACTGGACTATTGCCAGTATCTTTGACATTTTCTCAAAACAAGCTGGTTAAAACTCTGAGACCACAATTTATACCATCTGATTCCTGGGTAATTAATTCCATAAGTTATTGGTCAATTTTAACCCCTAAAATTGAAAATTCACTTCAGTAACCTAGAGTGATTTAAACTGAGTTGAGCGGCATACTTCTAACCTTTAAATTAGTAAGCTATAAATATGTTTTTAAAAGGAAATTCATCATAATATTGTAAGGAAAATGCATTTCTTCACACTAAAAGAACTTAAACCAATTTTCACTCTGAAATACCCTTAGTGATCAACTTTGCAGTAGAGTGAGCGAATGAATAAATAAGTATTCAAATAAAACCTTAGCCATAAGACTTGGATGGAACTGAATCCCACAAACTTCTCTCTAATGACAACAGGGAAAAACCAAGGAATTGGGCATTTTTCTAACAAAAGAAGATCAATACTGCTGACAAGGGCTGTGAAGTATACACCAAAGCAGGGTGAGTACAACAGATGTGCCCTAGCCTTCATCTTTCTAAATCTCTTAAAGGCTTACTATTTATTCCATCATTAATTTTGTCATCTCATCATAAACTCTTTTAACTGCTTATTATGTATTATAAACAAAAAAGTTATTAACAACTAGAAGTCAAGAACCATCTTTAAATTCCACTTGAAGTCACTAATGAATGAAGGCAACCAAAGACTGATGGAGCTGTCTATGAATACCTTGAGAACCCACCAGATTCATTAAGATCAGCAGTACACCTGCGACACGTCCTAAACACTCTTCTGTACAGTATGTCCTTCCCCAGTCTATTCAATACCTTCACTGCTCTCCCAACCCTACCTAGTCTACCTAGCAAACTTCTATTATTCCTCCAAACTCCAGCTAAAATGTCATGTCATTAGAGGAGCCTGTCCTGTTCATCCTCTTCCCCCAGAGAGATAATACTTCCTTCGTTTGTTCTAACTTTGTACCACATACTTGTTTCTACTGCTCTGTTTGTCACATATAATTTGTTTACGTGTCTGTCTCCCCTACTTGACTGTGAATAAATTTCTTAGATGCACAGACTAGACCTTCCTTTTTGCCAAGCTCCATAGTAGGCTCTCAAACATTTGCTGAATACATGAATACCTGAAGCAAGAAGTCAGTCACTAGATGTCAAATGAATCTATAAAGCCTATCCACAGGGGCGCCTAGCTGGCTCAGTGAGTCGAGCATGGGACTCTTGTATTTATTTTATTTTTGAGAGAGACAGAGTGCAAGTGGGGGAGGGCAGAAAGGGAGACACAGAATCCAAAGCAGGCCCCAGTCACTGAGCTGTCAGCACAGAGCCTGATGCAGGGCCCAAACTTGTGACCAGTGAGATCATGACCTGAGCCAAAGTTGGACGCCCAATTGACTGAGTCACCCAGGTGCCCCATGGGACTCTTGATCTCAAGGTTGTGAGTTCAAGCCCTACACTGAGTGTAGTGATTTCTTAAAAAAAAAAAAACAAAAAAAAACCTAGGGGTGCCTGGTGGCTCAGTCAGTTAAGCATCTGACATCAGCTCAGGTCATGATCTCATGGTTTGTGAATTCAAGCCCCACATGAGGCTCTCTTGCTTTCAGCACGGAACCTGCTTCAGATCCTCTGTCTCCCTCTCTCTCTACCTCTCTCTCTCAAAAATAAATAACATTTTTAAAAATAAAAAAAAAAAGTAAATTAAAAAAAAGGCCTATCTGCAAAAACCCATTGGTTGCCATAGTCAATTCCCATTTTTCTCTTTTTCTTGGGGATTACATATAAGGTAGACAAGTTACTAAAAATTTTTTTCTTAAGAGAAGCCAGGATTTTTTTTTCCCCTCAAGATTTTTTAAGTAATCTCTATATCGAAAATCCAATATAGCGTTCAAACTCCCAACCCTGAGATCTAGAGTTCCATGCTCTACTGACTAAGCCAGCCAGGCGCCCCTAAAGATTTTTAAAGATAGACCACTGATGGAAGTAATTACAGAAATGGAATTAATAGTTTAATATAGGACGCCAAATACATGGGAGAATCACCACTAAGAGAATCATTAATGGAAATGAGTTTCCAAAACTCTCCTTCTCTATAGCACTCAACTGACAGGAATGTGTAAGTCCAATACTGCTTAAAAGACAGGGATATAAAGTGGACAACCTTTCAAAATCCTTTTTCAACTCTACAATCCCCTCAATTATTAAGATACAAGGGAACTAGATTCAATCCAGTAATAATAAGTGCCATCTAATAATGAATTTATTAGACTGGTTAGCCAAGCCTCTTTGTCTGGCTATTGGAGAATATTGGCCTGGAATTGGAGAATAACAGCTTCTCCAAGATGTTCACATCCTAACCTACAGAACTTGTAATCATAGTACCTTAAATGGCAAAAAAGGACTTTGCAGATGCAATTAAATTACGGATTTGGGGATGATATTATTCTGGATCATCCAAGGGCCCCTAGAAGAGGGAGGTAAAAAGGTGAGAGTCAGAGAAAGAGAGGCAGTGACAGAAGCAAAGATCATAAAGAGAGAAAAAGATCTGAAGATGCTATGTACCACCAGCTTGGAAAATGGAAGAAGGAACCATGACTCCAGGCCACCTCTAGAAGCTGGAAAATGCAAGGGAAAGGATTTTCCCTAGAGCCTCCAAAAGAAACTCAGCCCTGCTGACACCATGACTTTAGCCCAGTAAGAACTACTTTAGACTTCTCACTTCCAGAACTGTACAATAATAAATTTGTGTTGTTTTATGCCACCAAAGTTCTGGTAATTTGCTACAGCAGCAACAGGAAACTAATACCATGCTTCCTTAGCCAGCAACACATGGTAATCAAACTTACCATCTAAGAAAGAATGATCTCGAACAGTTTCTGCAGCTAAAACAGACTTCCCACAACCTGCCATTCCGTATATGATGACCCATCCTGGTTCACCATTTAGTTTGAAGAGGTTCTGCTGAATTGAGTTCACCAGTTTCTTCCTAGTAACAAAGACCACCGGCCTCTGTGGCACTCCACCTTCACACAGGACTGTCCTTACTGAAATCCAAAACAAAACAAGTATGAATGAACAGAACTTTGAAATGGTTACTCAGGTCATACCATAAAAGCCAAAGAAAGCAAGGCTGGGGCTTTAACCTCAGAACTTCCAAGAGAAGATGTGGCTAGCATACTAACCTCAATGTTCTGATTTCTCAGAACATAACAAAAAAAAAAAAATAGGCCTTTCAAGATGACTACAGATAATGGAAAGCTCCATCTGCATCTGCCCTTATACACCCTATTCCTCCTTAACTCTCCAATCTCTTTTTCTCATACTAAAGACTGGAAAGGATGGTGTAAAGGAATATGGAGTTCCTTTCAAGAACATAGATTTCTAAAGATTCTTATTCTTTCCTATGCATGAGCTCAATAAACACGGAACTGGAGAAGAGCTTAAATAAAAGCCTAAAAATTGTCTTTTTAATCCCTAAAAATGTGTATTGTTCCCTCAGCAGTAGACAGCTCCCTGGGCAAGAGGAAAATGTGAGTTAACATAGGTACAAGTAAATATATTTAAATTGGAAAACCTAACTATAATTTTTTCACATGCATTTTCAGTGAACCAGTCTCTTCAACAGACTCCATTTAAAATACGATAAAACTGCAGCAATGTAGCACTGTCATAGCAATGTGATATAAGATATAATGAATACAAACCATATGAAGTTATTCCACCAACTGAATCTTTGCCACCATTCGAAGAAGAGATGACAGGAATGCCACCATGAAGAAGGCCAGCAAGATCTTTATACCCTTCATGTATTAGAGCATTGTAGAATGATATGTAGGAATAATTATCTTTTTTAAGTATCATTTTAATTAGGAGAGCTGCTCGTTGCTGCTGAGTGGGCTAAAAAAAATAAGTAGTTTAGTATACTACAAAGAGTATGTTTGCAACATAAATTAGTGGAGACCAGTGCAAGTTCTGAAATAAATTTAAGAAAACTTTTTAAAGTCATCAAATAATTATATCAAACATTTTAAATAAAAATTGGAAAGAAAAAAAAACTTTATAGCAAAGACTGCTTCAGAGGGCTTTACCTCATTTTTTACTTTTTCCTCCTCTGATACTGTTAAAACTCCATCATTAATCATACGATCCATGATGTAGGACGTTTTAATGTCCTTTTCCAGGGCTTCTCTATGTTGAAGCAAACAGTTTCGAGCTTTTGCATCCATCCTCTCTCAAATTTTTCTCTAAGCTGTCAACCATCAGCTATGGACAAAACATCAAAATTTTTGTCAGGTCAATAAAGATATGAAAAGATGTGCAACATTACTGGTAATCAAGAAATAAAAGATTTTTTTTTGGCAAAGATTTTTAAAACTGGACAAAACCCAACGCTTTCAAAGGTGTGAAAAAATGAGTTTTCATATGCACCACTTGAGGAGAGTACAAAATAGATATAACTTTTCTGGAAGGCGATAAGATATAAAAGCATTTAAGGTGAGTATTGTCTCTAACCCAAAAATCTCACTTCCAGAAATTTACCTTAAGGAGACATTTACATACGTATGCAAAGATATAAAACAAAACAAAACAAAACACAAAAAAGAGTTAACAGAGTTGTGAGTTCAAGCCACAAATTGGGTGTGGAGCCTACTTAAAAAAAAGTTAAGAGAGAATGTTTGGGTAAGAAAAAAACATGAAAACAAAACAAAATTAAAAACAAAAAAGGTGAGGGGCACCTGGGTGACTCAGCTGGTTAGACGTCTAAATCCTTGATTTCCACTCAGGTCACGATCTCACAGTTTGTGAGATCGAGCTCTGTGTCAGGTTCTGTGCTGACAGCAAGAAGCCTACTTGGGATTCTCCGTCTCCCTTTCTCTCTACCACTCCCCAACTCGTACTCTCCTTTTCTCTCAAAATAAATAAACATTTTAATAGACACACCAAAAAAATGAAAACAACCTAAATGCCCACCAAGTATGGATTTAAAAAATTAGAGTATGTATGTAAAGTGGAATATTATACAACCATTTAAAACAAAACACATCTCTATGGAGTACCTGGGCAGCTGAGTTGGTTAAGAATCGGACTCTTGATTTCAGCTCAGGTCATGATCTCACAGCTTGTGAGTTCAAGCCCAGCCACCGGCTCCACATTAACACAGATGCTGCTTGGCATTCTCTGTCTCCCTCTCTCTCTGCCCCTCCCCTGCTCTTTGTCTCAAAATAAATAAACATTTAAAAACAAAAAACAAGACACATCTTCACGCACTGACATGTAAAGATGTTCACCACCAACTGATTTAAAAAATGAGAAACATGACCCCCAAAACAGCACAAAATATGTTGGTATCATATAAACATATTGGGAGATGTTAGGAAGTCTATTCAACGAAAAACATTTTGGGTTACTTCCAAGTAGCAAGATTTGGTGCAATTTCCCCTTTTTCTTTTTTGTACTTTTCTATATAGTCTTAATTTTTTCAATACACATTATCATTTTTACAATTTAAAAAACTTCTTAAAAGGTGCCTGCGTGGCTCAGGTCATGGTCTTGCAGTTCGTGGGTTTGAGACCCACGTCAGGCTCTGTGCTGAAAGTTCAGAGCCTGAAATCTGCTTCAGATTCTGTCTCCCTCTCTGCCCTTCCCCTGCTTGCACTGTCTCAAAAATAAAAATAAAACATTTAAAAAAAGAGTTAAAAAAAACTTATGATTTTTATAAACAGTGATCATACTAAAATCCTAATGTTTAGAAACTTGTATTAAACATTAAGACTAACCACAGCATTGTTGGTATTGAGCATTAGTTCTCACTCAAGGTGAGTGTCAGCTCTAGATCTTCATCTAAAACATATTTCTCACATGCTTACTCCACTGATGTTTTGGCTGTGCTAAGTATGACAAAGCAACAGAAAATATGCTTTGGTGTCATTCCTTGGATTAAGAGGACACAAAAAAAGAATATTCTTTACAGTATAATATTCTAAGTTCCTACCAACTTTATTTCAAATACAACACAAATTTTTCCATGGGTATAAAATCCAGATCAGAATGTTTGCAAGTTTTTAAAACATTAACAGAACTCTATCCAATGTAATACAGTGAGTGTCTAAATATATTAATTTATGGATTCAGTAAACATTTGAGCCCCTATGTGCCAAGCCCTGAAGTCTACAGAGATTAAATCATATCCCTGAAGGAATTCACAATCTAGTGGGAGAGAAAAATTTAAAGAGGTAATTAAAAGACTCACAGAAGTTTTTTTTTTTTTTTTTTTTTTATGTTTTTAATGTTTATTTATTTCTGAGACAGAGCACGAGTGGGGAGGGGCAGAGAGAGAGGGAGACAGAGAATCCGAAGCAGGCTCCAGGCTCTGAGCTGTCAGCACAGAGCCTGACACAGGGCTCCAACTCATGGAATGCGAGATCATGACCTGAGCCCAAGTCGGTCGCTCAACCGACTGAGCCACCCAGGCGCCCCTTAAAGAGATAATTAGAATGTCATGTCCTAAGTGCAAAAATACAGGTAAGTACAAATCATTTGGGGTGCACAGAGAGGAGGGATAATCATTAAGTGTCAACAATGACTATATACTTTTAAAGTCACAACTGTGGCACTTGCAACATAGGGAAATAGAGCATGTGCCTATACTTGGCAAGGTTCACCTTGACATCTCATGTCCAGCATGCTAATGTCCAGTATTAGCATGAAACTGAATGATAGTAGAAAGTTATGATTGGAATAAAGCTATGATATTTTTTAAACATTAATAACATTTTATGATCTCAATTTAAACATAAACGTCCCCTCTGGGGCCTGGGTGGCTCAACTGGTTAAGCCTCCGACTCTTAGTTTTACCTCAGGTCATGATCTCTGGATTTGTTAGTTCGAGCCCTCATCCAACTCCACACAGACAATGCAGAACCTCCCTGGGATTCTCTCTCTCCCTCTCTCTCTCTCTCAAAATAAATAAACTTTAAAAATTTTTTGAACATAAAACGTCCCTTAATTTTTAGTTATTTTTTTAGGTTATTTCGAATTGCTAAGCAAATTGACAACCTGAAACTAATTTCCAACTTTACCCATCCCCATTATGTAAATTTTAAACACGTTTTTAAACTCTGCACAAATCATAATATTCTGAAAAAATTCAGTGTCCCACTTTTGTAACCGCATCAAAATGTAAAAACAAACTCTTCAAAGATGTTAAACAGAAAGAAAGTAAAGGGCAATTTCATCCAGGAAACCAGTAATAGTTGGCTACTTCCTCTCTCAGTAATCTCTCTTCCTGGTACAGGAGCAGGATGGTTAGTTACTAATTATTCCTTGTCCCAGAATTCTGCGTCCCTGAAATCGGCTACTGAACCTCCAAAGAACCCAGCTCGGGCAGAAAAGCGAGGCACAAACTTACCCAAACCTGTGCACCATGGTCTTACTGGAAAGAGCAGCCCTGCGGGGACAGACTGGGAAGTCAAGGTGGGGGTGGCGGTCTGGGGAGGGAAGTAATGGGGGCTTCCTAAAAGGAATGTAGGGCGCGGCGCGCAGCCCCGGGGCAAGTCCGGGCCTCACAGGTGCCTACCAGAGCCTCCGTAGCCCGGGGCGCCTGAATGAATTTCGGCCCCCCCCCCCCCCCATCCCCGGGGACCTCTGACTGGCGGAAAGGTAGATGTCACCCCCGCAGGCCGACCACACAGGCCCGGGGCGCCGAGGTGAACCCGGGTCCGAGGGCCGCCCTCTGGGTGGACCCCACCCCAGACACAAAGGGAGGAGGGCCACTCGGGCAGTCGCTCTTTCCCTTCAGCGGAGCCTGGCGTCCCTACGGACGCCGCCGCGGCTTCAAGTCCTCGAGGGTCGCTGATGGCCGAGACTCCTCACCTTCCGCTCCCTCGCCCCTTCAGGCCAGGAATACAGCATCAGCGTCCACTTGGTAACTCCTCCTCTTCGCCTCAGAACCGCGGAGCAGTCAAAGCCCGCTCCGCCCGCCCAGCCCGGACAGCGCGCGCCCGCGCACGCAAATAAATAACACTCCGAGCGCCCAGGACAGTACGCCTCCGCGCGCGCTCCAGCTGCTGCTAGTGGCCGCGCGCGCCTAAGGATGCGTCCTCCGCCCCACCCCATGGCGGGGGCGTGGCTAAGCCACGGGGGCGCGCCGCCGCCCTCCCTTCACAGGGGAGGGCGGCGGCGCGCTCCACGTGGCGCGCGCTGCCCCTTCCCGCCCCCTCGCTTCGTGGCGCGCCGCGCGCGCCCGGAATCCACGATTTCTTCAGGTTTGTGGCATTAATGCTGAGGAAAGGGGAAATAAGGTCGCCAGGTGCCTTAGCTGGCGGGAGGCTGGAGGAGTCTGTGAAGCTGGAGAACGGCCGGGAAAGGAGGGGACAGGTTTCTGGGCGGCGCTAAGTCCAGGAGGGGGCGCGGTCACTGCTGAGGCGTCCCGCTCACCCAGGGTGAAGCTCCCTTCTCTGGGTTTGTCGTCCTCCGGACCTCCAGACATGTTCGAGGTGAAGAGCCGGAAGAAGTCGGGACCCAAGGGAGCCCCCTCGGAGCCGGGGAAGCGGAGCGACGGTGGGAAGAACCCCGAGGCCCGGGGCGGTGGAGGCGGGGGCTGGGCGGACCCCCGGACCGGCGTGAGCCTGCTGTCGCTGGGGACGTGCCTGGGCCTGGCCTGGTAAGTGGACGCGAGGCTGCCTGGGCCCTGGGTCCGGCCTCCGACGGTCGCCCCGCTCTTCCCTGGGCGCCGCGCGGTTCAGCATCCCGCTGACCTCCAAACCCCAGACCTGCGGCTTCGGTTCCTCTGCCTCAAAAAAAGGACAGCCCAACTTTTTTTTTTTTTTTTCCTTTTCGCTCGTTTCTTCCAACTCATTTTTACTTTGTATTAGTAATGTGCCCTGATCACTCAACTGGAGTTGAAACTAAGGCCTGGGAACCAGTCGGCCATTTCTTAAGAGATGCAGATTTGGCCAAACTTTATTAAGCGCCTGCTATGCGTCGAAAGCTTTTCCGTTCGTGTAACCCACCATTTCCTGTCCGCTGTACATTTATTTGTCTTGGACGCCGTTGTCCCACCTTCACCCCATAACTGCCTAATGGCAGGGTTTGCAGCCGTTAAAGAAGTTATTATGATCTCAGGGCAACAAGCGGTTAATGATAACCTCAGAGTTTGGAGGATTTCTCATGTGTTGATCATTGTTCATGCGTTATGAATTTAAGGTGTATTCCTAAATTCCAGATTGAATTTTACTACTGTGAAATGACAAAAGTGTAGTTCTGGTGTTCACCGAAAATGACATAAAGTCATCTATAGTTTTTAAACCAAGCAAATAGCCATACATTGTTATAAGAAAAATGAATATTAGAAATAACCTTAAAACCAACTTATTAATTGTATTTTCCCCATTTTCTTGAGGAATAACCTGTTTCATCTTAATAACAGGACTGATGCTTTAAATTAAAATTTCCTCCACTTTTAATTGATTTTTAAAGTATTTAGAAGATAGTTATTCATCTTCAAGAGTAAAAGAATTCTAGAAGGGACCCTGGATGTCCTTTAGACCATTTTTGATGGTACTAAATTTTGAATTATACTCTACTGGTGACTGAGTTGAAGTTAAAAGATTTGTTACAATAAACTGAATGTTATTGAATGTGCTTTTTAAAAAAAAAGACATTATTCATCTTAGCAAAATGATATTTTGTTTATGTAATATTTTGATTTTAAAGACTAAATTTACTCTTGTAAATAAACTGCTCTTATGTCTTAAAATACATGACTGTCCCGCACCTGGGTGGCTCAGTCAGTTGGGCTTCTGACCTCCACTCAGGTCGTGATCCCCCAGACGGTGGGTTCGAGCCCCAGCGTTGGACTCTGCTGGCAGCTCAGAGCCTACTTTGGATTCTGTGTCTCCCTTTCTCTGTGCTCCTCCTCTCTCTCTCTCTCAAAAATAAAAACATTAAAAAAAATTTTTAATATAAATAAAATGCATGAATTTCTTTAGATAAATAAGAATCCTTTTTTACTGAGAAAGCTATTCAGTAATAGGCTAAAAGATACAGATCTTTCTTGACTTAGGATGGGATTACTTCCCAGTGAGCTCATGATAAATTGAAAATATCATAAGACGAAAATGCATTTAATGCACCTCACCTACCAAGTATTATAGTTTAGCCTAGCCTGCCTTAAATGTGTTCAGAATGCTTAACATCAGCAGACACTTGAGCAAAATCATCTAACAAGCCTTTTTTATAAGGAAGAATTGAATATCTTATATAACTTAATACTGAAAGTGAAAAAACACAATGGTTGTACTTGAATCAGTTGTATACTCTCTTAGTCACATGGCAGACAGGGAGCTAAAGGCTGCCACTGCCTAGCATCAGGAGAGAGGATCCTACCAAGTAGACGATCAGGATCACATTGCTAGCCCAGGAAAAGGTCAAAATTCAAGGTACAGTTTGTATTGAATGACCAAAAAGTCAACAAAATTTAAGTCAAACCATTTTAAGTTGGGGATCATCTGTACATGTTGCTTCCTTCTCTCTGAAACCTAATACAATTGGTTTTAGTTACTGAATTTATTCTCATTAATTATCCAAAGACCCATATTCATATAAGACAAATTACATCATAAAATGTTCAACCTTTCAGTAATTTGGTTACTATTCTGGGAAAACACACTAACAGAAATCTATAAAGGAAAACTTGAAAGGTAGACACTTTAGTGCAGGAACTTACTGTCAGTGCTCACAATAAAGACACAAGTTACATTCAAAATTTTCACTAACCTCATTTTTCATCTTTTATCCGTTGTTTCTTGTTAGTGAAGTTTTATCTGAAAGGGTTATGCTTTAAATGCCTTGATTTTCAAAAATGGAATATGGTTACTATTTTCCTGAACATTCAGTATTGTGCCTGAAAATGAAGCTGTAGTATGAAACAGAAGGCTAAGTGGATACTGACCTTAGTGGCCCTGGAACTCCCTTTCTTGCATAAGGTCCATTATAACAACTTCCTTTGCTTATTTGCCTCTTTTTCATTACTAAGTTGAAACAAAGCCAGAGGAACCCTGTAAGTCCTCAGTCAGCTATCTGCCACCATCTAAGATTACTAAAGGAGCTATGTAGAATCAACACCCTAAGGAAATGAACACTTTTTTGTGCTACAGGGCCCTGAATCTGAGGTGTCTGTAGACAACAATAGATAGATGAAGGAGTTGATGATGAAGTGTTGTAAGGCCAACACTAAAGTAGCCAATTAACCTGGGTCCCTTTCTTCTGTATCTTTTCCTATATGATAATGAGAAGAGGCCAAAAAACAATAAGGGTGTTCTTCTCTTCCTGTAAGGGGTCTAATCCATCCATTCCATCTTTCATTTACTATAAACCCAACCCTGGTTTCAACAGTGAACAGATGTGGAACTTCCATCAACTGTAAGCAGTGGAGAAAGCTGATCCTTTATACTACTATAGGCTTGTCATAGGGATGAAAAGCAGCTGCACAAAGCAGTCTGAAAGAAAGGGCCAGCATATAAGAGAATAGCTGATGTGTAGTGTCCTAACTGCATAAATTTGTAGAGATTAAATTCTCTACAACAATCTTATGAAGTCACTTTACAGATGAGACTATAACAAAGATAAATAACTTGCCCAAGATGATTATACAGCTAGTAAATAGCAGAGCCAAAGTTGCTCGGCTCCATACCTTTTTTTTTTTTCTGAGAGAGAGAGAGCATGTGTGATCAGGGGAGGGGCAGAGGAGAGGAAGAATCCCAAGCAGCTCTGCCAAACCTGACATGGGGCTCGAACTCATGAACTGTGAGATCGTGACCTGACCCAAAATCAAAAGCCAGACACTCAACAACTGAGCTACTGAACCAGCTAGGTGCCCCTCAGCTCCATGCTTTTAACCAGTATGATATGCTTCCTCCCTTTGATACTAATCCTTAAGAGGCCAAGATCCTAGAAATAAAAATCCCTAGTCCAGAACTATTTATAGTCCTTTTCCAACTAGAAGCTATAGCCCTTAGTAGACCCTGTCTGTCTCATCTAAACTGAGGAAGATTGGGAATAAGGGGGCCTTGAACTTCTGTTAGAATACGCCTCTGACAAAGCCCTTTGGACACTACTCTGGATGCCAATTTCAAAAATTTAGTTTTTCAGGATTGAAGCTACTTTCTGTCAGCATTGACTTCTAGAAAATCTTCCTTCTTCTTAATGTTAAAATGAGTTAATATTTATAAATCATTTTAAATTTTTTAATGTTTTTGTTTTTTGTTTTTTGTTTTGAGAGACAGACAGAGTACAAGTTAGGGAGGAGCAGATAGAGAGGGAGACAGAATCTGAAGCAGGTTTCAGGCTCTGAGCTGTCAACACAGAGCCCGATGCAGGGCTCAAACTCATGAACTGTGGTATCATGGCCTAAGCCAGTCAGATGCTGAACGAACTGGGCCATCCAGGCACCAATATGAATCATTTTAGAATAGTGCCTGGCACATCTAAGTGAAAAATAAAATAAATGTATTTTAACTCAGCACCATTCAAACCACTTTTCATTTTTTTCATTACTAGCACAAAATCAGCTTAAAAAAATTTTTTTATGTTTTTATTAATTTTTGAAGGAGAGAGAGAAACAGCATGAGTGGGGGAGGAACAGAGAGAGAGGGAGACACAGAATTCGAGGCAGGCTCCAGGCTCTAAGCTGTCAGCACAGAGCCCGATGCAGGGCTCAAACTCACAAACTGTGAGATCATGACCTGAGTTGAAGTCGGACGCTTAACCGACTGAGCCACCCAGGCGCCCCATCTTTATGCTTGTTTTTACTTACATGCATTATTATTCATATGTAGCAATGGTCTTTTTTTTTTAATCTGTTGAAAAGCTAGCCATGAAAAAAAAAACTACAAATTATCATCAGAGATATTTACACTAATATGACATAGTTTTTTGCACTAATATGACATAGTTTTCTCCAAGGTTTTGCTTAATATTTTAATTTTAAAGAGAAGTCCAGAAATAGCCAGCATTAAAAGTTTTAATAAAATGAAAAGTGCTATAATGTGTTATAGTAGTGGATCAACCTTCACAAAAGTCTCTTCTAATGATTTTATTCTGAATAAACACATGGATCTACAGGATAAATCCTTGTAGTAACACTGGAGTAAAGGATGATAAAACTAATCTCTGAAATTAGACTTATTTCATTAGTGTATTCTCCATCCTTGGTCTCTGTCTAATCTCAGTAAGCCTATACTCTGAAAAGAATCTCTTAAAATCCAAGAATGAAACAGCCAATATAAAAAAGAAGTCTATACATTCATCTTTGAAAATTAGGATAATGGCATTTTCTAATAACCAGAAATTTATTTAAGTCATACTGGGGGGTGGGGGGCGCCTGGGTGGCTCAGTCAGTTAAGCGTCCGACTTCGGCTCAGGTCATGATCTTACAGTCTGTGGGTTCGAGCCCCGCATTGGGCTCTGTGCTGACAGCTCAGAGCCTGGAGCCTGCTTCCAATTCTGTGTCTCCCTCTCTCTCTGCCCCTCCCCTGCTCATGTTCTGTCTCTGTCACAAAAATAAATAAAAACATTATAAAAAAAAGTTAAAAAAAAAAATGTCATACTAGGGGGGTGCCTGGGTGGCTTAGTTGGTTAAGCGTCCAACTTCAGCTCAGGTCATCTCACAGTTTGTGAGTTGGAGCCTCACAAACAGAAAGCAGGCTTTCTGCTCTCCCAGTCCATTTTGGATCCTCTGTCCCCTTCTCTCTGCCCCTCCCCGCCATTAACATTTAAATAAATAAATATCATATTAGGGACACTTGGATGGCTCAGTCAGTTGAGCAACCTGCTCTTGATTTCGGCTTAGGTCAGGATCTTACAGTTTCACGGGTTCCAGCCCCGTGTTAGGCTCTGCACTGACAGCATGGAGCCTGCTTGGGAGTCTGCCTCTCCTCTGCCCCTCCCCTGCTCGTGCTCTCTCTGGCTCTCTCAAAATAAATAAAAACTTTAAAAAAATAAAAATAAAAATCATATTAGCACATAGGAGAAAAGTCAATCTATGCTAATTATGTAACTTGGGCTTACTCAATTCACTGTTCTCTCATAGGACAGAGATTAGCCATCATCAAAAGAAATTTATTTCATTCAGTATTGTAAACATTTGTTCAAAAAGCAAAAAGTTCATTTTAGTTTTGGACAGTTTTATAGCAAGTTAGCCTAATAATGACATTTATGAGTCTGAAACATCACCTTAGCAATAGTACGCAAACCTCAGAAGTCTTTCATCTTTTGAGTTTTGGGATCTTTAAATGTTTGTCTTTCAATGGAAGTCAATTTCATAAAACACTATCAATTAGTAGTTCTCAGCTTGACTGAATACTCAGATAATATGAGGAGCTTTGAAGATTTCTGATATCCAAGTCACATCCTACACCACATAAGTCAGAATTTCTGTGGGTGGGATCCAGGCATGAGACTTTTTAAAAGCAGACAAGTGACTCCAATATGTAGAAAAGCTTTTGAACCACTGGTCTATGTACTATGATTTAAGTACTTTCTTCATATGGTTCTGATCCACTGCTTTTTGATGACTCAATAAATAACACAAAGAATTTTAACCGCTGCTTTTTCTGAGCCCAAAGAATTGAGTCAAAGTAGATGAACCAAAATGGTATTAGATCCAAAGCATTTCTTTTGTGTTTGCTTATTTCAAGTCCTATACAAACTCTATTTATTGTTTTTAAGATTTGGATAACTTTTTTATGCTTCTACCCTTTGCTACTTTATCAGATGAAGAATGCAATTTTAAAATGCAAATCAGATGCAATTTTAAAATGGCATCTATCTAAAGTACACTTATGTAGAAAATAAAGTACACCTATATGACTCGTAGTGTTGAGTATAATTAATTGTAGAGCTTATACTCCCAGCATTGCATTATATCACCACTTTGACAATGACTCCTGTTTTCATAGTTTTAACTATTGTTATTTTGCGACTTCTAATCATCATCTCTCTGTCCTATTCCAATTTTATTTTCTTTTCTACATTTTAGTTTAAAAATACCTTTTTTGGGGGGGTTGTCTGGGTGGCTCAGTCGGTTAAGCGTCCAACTTCAGCTCAGGTCACGATCTCACAGTTCATGAACTCGAGCCCCACGTCGGGCTCTGTGCTGATAGCTGAGAGCCTGGAGCCTGCTTCAGATTCTGTGTCTGCCTCTCTCTCTGCTCCTCCCCTGTTCATTCTCTTTCTCTCTCAAAAATAAACATTAAAAAAAAAATTTAATACTTTTTTTATATAGGTAACTCTTCTACATTTCAGTATGAAAACACTTATTTTCTAGATATTACCCATATATAGCCTTGAGAAAAATAGTAGGGATCCCATATCTTGTTCTAGATAATTCATCGTTTCTTCCTCCAAAATATTTCTTGTGCATACAACTATCACACCATCTCACTCCTGAACTTAGACTTGAACAGGAATAGTTTTCACTTTCTATTAATTTGTTGAAATAAACTACTAAAGGCTGTCACCACTCATACCAGAATTTATGTTGTCCTTACCAGAAGTATAAAAATGTTCCTTCAGAATTCAAACTTGGGGGCCTGGGTGGCTCAGTCAGTTAAGCATACGACTCTTGATATCAGCTCAGGTCATGATCTCAGGGTTCATGGGATCAAGCCCCAAGTCAGGCTCTGACTTGTATGTGCTGACTTGTGCTGACAGTATGGAGCCTACTTGGGATTCTCTCTAACCCTCTCTCTCTCTGCCCCTCCCTCACTTGTGCACACACTCACAATAAATAAATAAACTTTTTTTAAAAATTCTAACTTAAATGGATATAAATTAGGAGGTAGTGAATTTTTTTTTTCTTTTCCAGGTTTGTATTTCAGCAGTCGGAAAAGTTTGCAAAGGTGGAAAGCCAATACCAGTTACTGAAAATAGAAACCAACAAGTTCCAAGGACTTCAAAGTAAAATCAGTTTAATTTCAGAAAAGGTAATTATTAATTGGCTTATTTGGGAAGATTTTCCCATTTTTCTTCCCTACTACCACACTTCTACCCCAGTTCATAATTTCCTTTTTCCTGCCTTTTAGACCATTACTGTCTTAACTCTCACTGGTTTTCCTACATCTTTACATTCTCCCCTTCAATCCAATTTAGACTCAGATTATTTTGAAAGGAAAGGATTTTTTTTAATATAATATATGTTACTGTTTAAAAAGACCAATATTCTCATATTGATATGACTCCAAATTTCTATTTAAGTGTCTAGGGTACTGAAAATATAATTGTTCTTTAGGTAGGTACAAAATTAGAATAGGAATGGACTTTTTGGGCAAAGATCCATCAGTTGCTTTTTTTTTCTTCTTCACTTTCCAGCTCGTAAATTTATATACATCTGCATATAATAATGACTAATATAAAAATAAATATTGATTCTGTAGCCAAATGAAAATTAAAATCCATGTGTATGTTGTGTTTCTTAAACCTGCAAATGTAGATGCATTATTGCTGGAATTCTTAGATATGTGAGACAGATAAAAAAATTTTAACTGCCATGCTTCTCAGGAGAAGTCAGCTGCAACCAATAAAGCATCATGGAGGTCTTGTCTGGCTAACAGAAATCAAGCTATCACTGGGAAACATGCCTTCTTTGTTCATTTATTCATTCACTAAACCTTTACTCATGTCATAAGGTAGACAAGGACTTGTGCTTGGCACCAAGGTGAACAAGGATTTACAAATTAGACAGATGAAATGGAGGGTCTGAGTTCCTGCAGCCTCATGCACAGAATTAGTATATAATCCCCCAGAAGAGAAAAGCCATGGATGAAAATTATACACCTCTCACATATGTCAGGGGATTCCGTAGAGGGTAAGCTTAGGGGCCTTGGAAAGAAGCTGCATAGGGCTGCAAGAATGGGTATTTTGACATAGGGCTCAAGTTGGAATCTGGTTGTACTTGTTGGGGCTATAAAATTATAAAATATGTAATGGGGCTCGAAACCACAAACTGTGATATCATGACTTGAGCCAAAACCAATTAGATGCTCAACCAACTGAGCCACCCAGGCGCCCCTGAAAATTTTATTTTTAAGTAATGTCTACACCCAATGTGGGACTCAAACTTACAACCCCGGGATCGAGAGTTGCATGCTCTATATATGTATATATATATGTATACACACACACACACACACACACACACACACACATTTATAGAAAACAATTAGAAAAATTATGGAAAAAAAAATCCCAGGAGATAGGAACTCCATGTACTTAAAAGCTATTGAAAATAAATTTTGAAGAAAGACTTCCTTTTTAAGTGAAAAATTTGGTGGCAATTAAAATGCTTTTTGAGGCAGATTTTTAAAATATCATCATGGGATCCAAGAAATATTCAGTCTTCGCAAAACTCTTTCTCTCCCAGTCTTCCCTAGGAGTAGTTCAACAATAGCTGCCTTTTCGCAAAGCTGGTCCTAAAGGCCAGCATAATCAGTAGGAGAGGAAAACAACTAGATGTGGGCTCTCATCACAACTGTGTGACCTTAGAAAAATAACTTTAACTTCTCTTGGCCTCTATTTCATCATTTATTAAATGAGAATAACAGGATTTTTATGAGGATCAGATGTGATATAATGTATATGCAAACTTTTTGAAAACTTTAGTAATAAATTTAAGGTATTAAGCCCTTTTTCAAAAAATATGAAAAAACTATTAGGATACATTGACAGCCCCTAAATGCAAATTATTGTGGCATGCTAAACACCATGTATTTTTAGATTAAATCTTGAGACCTTTACTATGGTGAAAAGTTGATCTTGTACTTGGTTGGGGTCTACTGGGATATAGTGCGTCCAGATTACAATGATGGTCTGATAAACAGCCTAAATAGGAAATTACCTTCGGTGAAGATAAGCTTACATCTTCAAAATGCTGATATTAAGACAACTAACAGTATTACTGATGTACAAATATTTCTCAGAATTAATTTCTAGGGGCGCCTGGGTGGCTCAGTCGGTTAAGTGTCCGACTTTGGCTCAAGTCATGATCTCACGGTTTGTGAGTTCAAGCCGCGCATCGGGCTCTGTGCTGACAGCTCAGAGCCTGGAGCCTGCTTCGGATTCTGTGTCTCCCTCTCTCTCCGCCCCTCCCCCACTCACGCTCTATCTCTCTCAAAAAATGAATAAATGTTAAAAAAAATTTTTTTTTAATTTTCTAAAGGATCTTGTATTATAGCTACATGTGTACATTAAAAATAATTTTTTAAAGATCTTATTTTTTTTTAAGTTTATTTATTTTGAGATAGAGCATGTGAGCAGCGGAGGGGCAGGGAGAGAGAATCCCAAGCAGGTTGTACACTGCCAGCACAAGAGTCCAACATGGGCCTCGAACCCACAAACCGTGATATCATGACTTGAGCCGAAACCAATTAGATGCTCAACCAACTGAGCCACCCAGGCACCCCTGAAGATTTTATTTTATTTTTATTTATTTATTTATTTATTTATTTTTTAATGTTTATTTTTGAGATCGAGAGAGACAGAGCATGAACGGGGGAGGGTCAGAGAGAGAGGGAGACACAGAATCCGAAGCAGGCTCTAGGCTCCGAGCTGTCAGCACAGAGCTCGACGCGGGGCTCGAACTCACAGACTATGATATCATAACCTGAGCTGAAGTCGGACGCTTAACTGACTGAACCACCCAGGCGCCCCTGAAAATTTGATTTTTAAGTAATGTCTACACTCAATGTGGGACTCGAACTTACAACCCTGGGATCAAGAGTTGCATGCTCTATTGACTGAACCAGCCAGGCACCCATAAAAATAATTTTTAAACAAGGCTTCAGAGTGGTTTTATTATATTTGGTCACACATTGTTCCTAGCTTTCACCTGGGATTGCTTCAGATCTTGACTGGGTAGGCCTAGAAGGTTTATGGCCATTCTTCCTAAATATCAACAAACATGTTTTTTATACCATAAGATACAGGGGCTACAAAAAAGCATTGGACATGCTCTCTTCCCCAAGGAATTTAGAAGCTTTCATATCTTCACCTAATAACATCAGTCTGTTGAAGAGTCAGATTTCGGAGTCACTTCTAAGCTTTTCCTCATTTCAGACTGCTGATCTCCCCTCAAAGCATCCATTCTCCCCATGCTAATTCTGTCATGACACGAATCATAATCTATTGTCAGTTTTTGTTGTCATTAATTTGCCTCCTTTACTGCTCTTTAGAGCCAACACTGTGTTTTTTATCTCTATACCCCTGATGCCTAATAATGGAACAGAGGATAATCAAGAAATCTTTTATTTTTTAAGTTTATTTATTTATTTTGAGAGATAGACAGCATGAGCAGGGGAGGAGTAGAGAGAGAGAGAGAGAAAATCCCAAGCAGGCTCCGCACTGTCAGCGCAGAGTCCAATGCAGGGCTGAAACTCACAAAACTGTGAGATCATGAGAGCCAAAACTGAGAGTCGGACGCCTAACTGACTGAGGCACCCCGATGATCAATAAATCTTAATAGATCTCCAGAATGTGATGTAAAAGATCCAAAGTGCTGTCTCCTCCGTCCTGTTATAAAGTCAGGAACCATATTATGTCTATATTTTCATACCTAGTGTGTAGCACGAGGTCTGGCACAGAGCGAACACTCAAAAATTCTTTAATTATGTGTGCTAAGTACCAAACAGGTGTCAAATTACACAACACAATAGGTGCTCCAGGAGTTTGGGCTGTCAGGGCTAGGGCTGTGGAGGAATGCTGCACTGAGGGGTGAGATGTGGTCTGAACCTTAAAGGAAAGACAACTTAGCTAAGCAACAAGGAGGGAAGAATAGCATATAGAGATAAATTTAGGACTTTATCATATTAGAAGTATTAGGAAACATTGTGGGTTTTTTAATGTTGTACCATCATGTTCATGGCAGTTTTTAAAAGCTTAATTTGGCTCTAGTGTGTAGGATGATTTAAAAAAGTAACTAGAAGCAGACATTAGATAATACTTCTGGAATATTTTCCTTGATCGTTGAAATCTGGTTTTGGTGCCCCATGTAAGTGCTTCCATAATTCTTCCCCTGTCATAACACACGTAGACTTGGCTTTCTCCTCAATTAAACTAAGCTGCCTAAGGGCAGAACCATGTCTTTTATAGTATTATGTCTTCAACACTATGCTGAAATATTTAATAAGTTAATGATCATTCTAGACCTTCCTGTAGTCTCTAAGGCTGTTATCTATACGTAAGTTTAGACTAAAAGAGGTCCACAGCTTGACCTGTCTCTATTCTAGGCACATATGAGGAGATGCCAGAAACTTTACCGAAATATACTTATTAGCACAGATTACTATTTGATGTGAGTTGCCTCACTGAACATGATTTTTATTCATTTTTGCCTTTGTTATAGCTATAAGATCTGATTCTGGTACCTTCTCTGTAAGAGGTCAGTCAAGAAATTTTCAGGCACAAACTCTTCCAGAATCATAGAACTTAAGAAATAAATCTATGATTAACTAGAATTCTACGATTAACTAGAATTCTGTGATTAACTAGAATTAACTAGGTTACAGTTTCTAAAAAAAGCCAAATAACTATAAAAATGACAACTAGGTTGCTCTCCATTGGAGTAAGAAAAGAAGGAAATGTGATATACTTCAGGCTTCTTTGACATTATTTCTTTCTTGAATATCCTTCCATGAAAATGTGCAAATATTTAGATTTATAAATTCAGGTGCATGTTTTTCTACCATAGTGCTAATCTATCGCATTTATTTAAAATGTTTTTCTGTCATTATGCTTCTGATATAATTGGATATCTTAGACATATTCAGAATTTGAACTGGGGGTGTGATTGTTAAAGTGTGTTTCCCTAATATAAAAGTTATTAAGTAGCTTTGGGAATTGTTTTGTGTTATAAATACAGCTTGGGTCTACTGAAAGTATCCTGCAGGAAGCTACATCATCCATGTCCTTGGTGACCCAGTTTGAGCAGGAAGTATCCAGCCTGCAAAGTACCATGCATGACATTCAAAATAGTGAAGAGCTGCTCACCCAAAAGATGCAAAGCCTTAATGAGAAATTCCAGAATGTTTCAGATTTCTGGAAAAGAAGCCTAGATGAAATGAATGTTAATACAGACACTTTCAAATCAGAATCAAAGCACATACATTCTCAAGTTACTGTCCAAATTAACTCAGCTGAACAAGAAATAAAATTGCTCACTGAAAGGCTAAAAGATTTGGAAGATAGCACACTAAGAAATATTAGAACAGTAAAAAGACAAGAAGAAGAGGATCTTCTCCGAGTAGAAGAGCAGCTTGGCTCTGATACAAAAGCAGTTGAAAAGTTAGAAGAGGAACAGCATGCTCTCTTTGCCAAAGATGAAGACCTGACTCATAAGCTTTCCAGCTATGAACCCAAAGTTGAAGAATGCAAGACACATTTGCCAGCAATTGAAAGTGCTATTCGCTCTGTTCTCAGGGTCTCTCAGGATCTGATAGGGACAGAAAAAAAAATAGAAGACTTGACTACTCAGATGTTTAATATGGAAGATGATATGCTGAAAGCAGTATCTGAAATAATGGAGATGCAGAAAACCCTTGAAGGAATTCAGTATGATAATAGCATATTAAAGATGCAAAATGAACTGGATGTTCTAAAAGGAAAAGTTCATGATTTTATGGTATATTCAAATACAAGAGAAAAGGGAACTTTAGAAGAATATAATCCAGAAAATAAAGGAATTGATAATGATTTTTAAATGCACTACATTTATTTTGATGACCATATTGTTATACGTAAACTTATTGTTTCCATGCTTTTATGTTATTTTGATATGCCTCACTTTATCCTACATTAGCAGCAAGTGAGATATTCACACACTTGGATTATCCAGATAATCAAAGCTTACCCTTTTAAGCAATAAAATTTATTTCATTTTGGCCATTTTAAATAGAAATATTTCCAAAATAACTTCTCTACTTTTTTAAAGCAATATACTTAATATTTTTAAATGTTTTTCTAATAATTAATGGGCATTACTATGAATTTCACCTATTATATTGGACCCAAATATATTAACATGGCTAGAAGCTATTGAGGAGTATTTCCCTTCTCACTAAATGACCCTAGTTTGCTATATTTTCAAACCTTATGTCTATTTCTTATACCCTTATTACCACCTAAAGATGCGACCCATTGGCCCGAGGTTGGGTGGGAATGTGCCTGCCCTAATCAGTTCTGCATTTGCTTTGTAATTTACTGCAAGCCAAGATCCAGACCACCAAGTGCATAGGGAATTTGTCTAAAATGAAAAATAAGATGCCCAAGGAGGAACTTAAGGTGCTTTGCTATGGATTAATATGTACTTTTTGAAAACTGTGGAGCCTGGGAAACATTTTTACTTTTTATTAAGGTTCTAAAATATGTTACAGATACTTGTAAGAATTTTTAAATGAGAGTAAATATGGGGGTGCCTGGCTGGTTCAGTCCATAGAGTATACAACTCTTGATCTCAAGGTCATGAGTTTAAGCCCCATGTTGGGCATAGGGATTACTTTAAATTTCTTTTAATTAAAAAAAAAAAAAAAAAGTAAAGATGTTTCTATTGAAGTTTTTACCCTATGAATTAATTGTGTATCCTCTGAAGTATGGACTGTTGGAATATCTTTGTATACTTGGGCTTTCTTTGTTTTTTCAAAGGTTCTATCTGTGTTACAGTCTCTCGAGTTTGCTAGATACATGGTCTCTAGATAAATTATTTTATCTACAATAAAAATATACCAATACACCTGTGGCCTATTTTAAAGAGGAAAAAGCAACATAATGAGAAATTATGGTAACTATAAGGTAACTAAGCATATGTCATTGTTTTAAAGAGCTCCCAAACTACCCAAGCCAATTTGTTTTACATAGTGATTTTATTTTATTCTAACTCATATAATGGAGTCATAAGGAATAAGATGTAGACATACTGAGATGTGATTAAGGGGAGATCTAGTCAGATTTTTCAAATAATGATAATCGGAAAATGTTCAGGGTTGGGGGAACACATAAGACTCTTATTGGTGACTGATGTATCAAAGTGTCCAAGCTTGGCATTGAAAACTGAGTCAATTGCATATGGAAGGAAGTACTATTCTTACTTGTGTCTTCTTGCCAATAACCAACTATAGTCCCAGTTTTATTATGTAGTATCAGTGGAATTAAGCACAACTTGAGGGGCACCTGGCTGGCTCACTTGAAAGAGCATGTGACTGTTGATCTCGGGATTACGAGTTTGAGCCCCATGTTTGGTGTAGAGATTTTTTAAATAAATTAAAATGTTAAATAAATTTAAAAAAATAAGTTTAAATGCATGATCATAGTTATAAAAAATAAACACAAAGAACTTGAAAGCAGTCAATTGCGAAAAGTAGTTGTGGTCAGGTAGTTTTATTATTGTAAATTTGCACATTTTTTAAAAAATCCCAAACAAGTTCTATTTTGGGTTTAGGAGGTCCTATGGTAGACAGCCATGGGTCATAAAGATAAGCCTGAAAGAATGCTACTATTAAAAGCATAGCATTAATTTCTGGAATCTTAACATTAAATCCCTTGACTTCTGAATGTCTTAAGTTCTTATCTGTGTGCACTGACAAAATTGTTTTTGTTTACTTTTATTTTAATGCTAATAAAATAGATTCTGAACTTCACTAGAACTCTGTTATTTCAGCTTCCAACCCAACATCTCAGATGTGATCTTCACTTTTATTTATTTGGCCTATTACCATATTTGATACATCAGTATTAACTTGTATATACCATAGTACTGGTTACAGAAAATGAATGGAAACAAGATGGCCATTCTGTTCTATAGTGACAGTTACAAGGGAATCAAAAACTGCCTTTCTCTAAGTATTTCACGAGAAAACTATTGCGTACATGTATATACATATTATGTACATGTGCATATGTATATTTTCCTTTATTCAGTTTTTCCTATAAAAACCTGTCAGATTTAGATGTACCTGATTTGTCTTCTGTTTCTTACATTCATTTATATAACACAGATCCTTGAAATTTCAAGAACTTCCTGTGTATCAAATATTAAATTATACTGTTAGTCTTTCCTTTAAGGAAGATTACCATATTCTAAAACACATTTTTGTATCTTTGTAATTGATAACAAATTTTATATCAGTTAATTTCTGATAGTACTGGGTCCATTTTTTTAATTTAGTACAAGTAAATCACTTTTACAAAACAAACACCTAATTTTTTTAACTTCTGGATGCAAAGTTTAAAAATCTATTTATGGAGTGCCTGGATGATTCAGTAGGTTAAGCGTCCAACTCTTGGTTTCAGCTCAAGTTGTAATCTCATGGTTCATGAGTTCGAGTCCCCTGTCGGGCTCTGTGCTGGCAGTGCAGAACCTGCTTGGGATTCCCGCTCTCCCTCTCTCTCTCTGCCCTTCCCTCACTTGTGTGTGCTATTTCTGTCTCTCAAAATAAATAAACTTAAAAGAATCTATTTATGTCGGTTAAGCATCCAACTTTGGCTCAGGTCATGATCTCACAGTCCATGAGTTTGAGCCCTGCGTCGGGCTCTGTGCTGACAGCTCAGAGCCTGGAGCCTACTGCAGATTCTGTGTCTCCCTCTCTCTACCCCTCCCCCACTCATGCTCTGTCTCTGTCTCAAAAATAAATAAACGTCAAAGAAAAAATTTAAAAAAATATATTTCCTTAAATTTTGCCTAATGATTGTAAGCTGTTGACTAAGTGTACTTTTATATTTTATAATGAAAAATAAAAATGTTGATTTATTATCCATATGGTTTAATGGAAAACTAGTAAGATACAAAGTCAATGGCATTATTTTTCATCTTAACCTGATTACCTTTCTATGAATCTATAATCTCGATCCAAGATTAATATGTCATTAAAAATAATGATACTGCAAATTCACCAAACACATGGAAAAAACTCATTTCTCTATATACTTCATATTTGCACAGGTGGCAAAAGCTCTGCAAATTTGCCCATCATCTGTTTTGTTGTTTGTTTTTTTTTTTAGTTCAGCTATAAAGTATTAATTTAATATGATTCAAAATGCTCCATCACAGCTTTCACAGCAAGGGAGGAGAGAACTAGCATTTTGAGTTATTATGTGTCAAACGCTGCTAGGAAGTCTGTGTTCGTCATTGTCAACAGTAACAGCTCTGTGTATTGAGTACCTACCATGACCCATATTATCACTACTTCCCACTACAACTTTGCTAGCCTTGACACCCATTATTCAAATGAGGAAATTGGGGCTTATCAAGGTTAGGAAACTTGTAGTCACACTGCTACGTCTGTCTAACTCCAGAGGCTACTGACCTCCCACTATACAATGCAACCTGTTACTGTTCAATCATGGGGAGAAAATCACAAGAAATCTATCAATAGAACCATCTTGAGAATTCAAAAAACTAATTCTGCCAAATGTGTCTCTTCCATGTCACCATTAAAGAAGACTGTAAGTCACCCAAAGGTTGTAACTATGACCTAAAATTGTTTGGGCCTTGGGCATAAGAAGGAACTGATAAATGTTTAGGCAAGAGTGGGAAAGCGAGGTGGAGAAAAAGCCTTAGGCCAGAATCTTCCAATCTAGGCTCTGCCACTAACTGTGTGTTCTTGGGCACTTTATTTGGGGGCTCAGTTTTTTAATTTGTAAAATGAGGGAATTATATCAAAAAATCTCTGGGGCGCTTGGGTGGCTCAGTCAGCTGAGCGTCAGACTTCGGCTCAGGTCATGATCTCACAGCTCGTGAGTTCGAGCCCCGCGTCGGGCTCTGTGCTGACAGCTCAGAGCCTGGAGCCTGCTTCTGCTTCTGCTTCTGTGTCTCCTTCTCTCTCTGCCCCTAAACCACTTGCATTCTGTCTCTGTCTCTCTCAAAAATAAATAAACATTAAAAAAAAATTTTTTTTTTTTAATCTCTAAGACCCCTTCTGGCTTTACATGGTTTTAAATTTTAGAGATTAATAAAATTTCCAGGTCCTTTAGTTACAGTTCAAAGATCTTTCATCAAAGTTTTTGGAAAACTAGTTGGACCCACATCATTCCCTTGAACCATTTTGCTCCACTTGCAGATTGAGATAATACTGACCATTACAGGACAGCATCTAGCTTAGTACCTTGTATATATGATAGGAATTTGGTAAATATTTAAATTTCTGACTGAATCTTGTGAATCTTTTTGGTAGACTCTCCAACTCTTCTGTCCATTCTAGGCAAATAATTTAAACAAGCCCTAAGTAATTCTAAAAACAATTTGGTGAAACAATTTCAAGACTATTCCTACACTGTGTTCAGTTAATATGTTAGTAAAGATCAATAGAAGTTCATGATAAATTGCTTTTATAAGCTATCAAGTGAAAGAGAGCCTTACTAGCAGTTTCTTAATGATCTGATCCTTATAAAAATAAAGTTCTGGAGCGTCTGGGTGGCTCAGTGGGTTAAGCATTCGACTCCTGATTTTAACTCATGATCTCATGGGCTCCTGAATTTGAGCCCCATGTGGAGCCCCTAGGCAGGCTCTTCCCTCATAGGGTGGAGCCTGCTTGGAATTCTCTCTCCCCTCACTCTCTCTCAAAAATAAATAAATAATTAAAAAATAAAGTAAGCTCTTTCTGAGGACTCTTAACTGTGTAATGCTGGTAAGCTACATTTACTCTACCAGAGTAAATATGTTAATAAATAATAACCTAATAATGAAATAGAAGAAATAAGCCATCTACTTTCTTCACCCTTTGGAGGCTCTATTTCAGCAAATACACTTGCAAAACCTTTCCCTTAAAAAAAAAACAGTGTTTTTGCAATCACTACTTGATTTCCTTCCGGTTTGTGGTTACTCTTTAATGTCACACCAATAATAACATTTTCACATTCTAACTTCACTACCAAAAAATATTTTGGGCCACCTCTCCCCACCATTAAATAACATAGCATAAACCTACTGAGGAGAAAAGTCCTAAAATATGTTTTGAAATCAAACATATGGGCAAGGAGGGGGAATCACTACTATGAGTTAACTATTCTACATTTCAGCTTGTCATAGCTGCCAGGCAGTTATGTGGCTCAAAATGTTCATCAACTAGGGGTTGGATGGGATGGGGAAAAAATGTTCAGCAACTAATGTATCCAAGTTAAACCAAAATGACAATTTATAGATATCAGTATTACAATGGATGGTGGGGAAGGAGGATGACATGGAAATATACAAAAGTTGAGAACCACTTGTATTTGAAATCACAGGATTTTAGAACTTTGGAGATCATTTTTTTGTTCTCTGGTTGTTTTGCTTTTTACATATCTATCCTCTGCTACACTGAGTTGAGGTCACAACCCAAGCTGTACTCATCTTTATGTCCCTCACACTTGGTATGCCTAAAATACTAGGAATTTAAGAATTAGTTAATTGAATTATTCATGGATAGATACCCCAGGAAATTATTCATAAAAGTAATAGGAGAGGGGAACCTGGCTTTTTCAGTCAGTAGAGCATGTGACTTGATCTCTGGGTTGTAAGTCCAACCCATGTTGGGTGTGGAAATTACTTAAAATTAAAATCTTTAAATGTAATAGGACAATAAAGATATGCATATGGAGTCTTGGGCATTGGTCCCTTCATTCTAGCACTTGAAATAGCTACAAACTTATGTTTCAAAAATTATGGAGGCGCATGGGTAGCTCAGTCAGTTAAGCATCTGACTTTAGCTCAGATCATGATCTCGTATTTGGTGAGTTCAAGCCCCGCATAGGGCTCTGTGCTGGGCATGGAGCCTGCTTCAAATTCTGTGTCTCCCTCTCTGCCCATCCTCACCTCACTCTCTGTCTCTCAAAAATGAATAAACATTAAAAAACAAAATAAATAGCACCTAAAATTTAAGTTGAATTTTAAATATTAAGCTTTTAATCAAGTTAAGTATTGTGGTGTTATATTTTCTTATAGTGTCAGAAGTCTGAAGCTATCGTGGAACAGTGGAAGTCTTTTCAAATAATTGCCCATCTAAAGCGTCTACAGGAGGAAATTTATGAAGTGAAAACCTGGTCCAACAGGATAACTGAAAAACAAAATATACTGAACAACAATTTGACAACTCTTTCTCAAGATGTAACAAAAGTAGACCAAAGTACAACTTCCATGGCAAAAGATGTTGGTCTCAAGGTTACAACTGTAAAAACAGATATACGACGTATTTCAGGTTTAGTAACTGATGCAACATCATTGACAGATTCTGTGCAAGAATTAGAAAATAAAATAGAAAAAATAGAAAAAGATACAGTAAAAAACATAGGTGATCTTCTTTCAAGTAGCATCGATCGAACAGCAATGCTCCGGAAGACAGCATCTGAAAATTCACAAAAAATTAACTCTATTAAGAAGATACTTTCAGAGTTAAAGAATGATTTCAACAAGCACACAGATAGGTTTTTAAGCTTAGAAAGTGACAGAGCTAAAGTTATGAAGACCGTGACTTTTGCAAATGATCTAAAACCAAAGGTGTATAATCTAAAGAAGGACTTTTCCCGTTTGGAACCATTGGTAAATGATTTAACACTACGCATTGGAAGATTGGTTACTGACTTACTACAAAGAGAGAAAGAAATTGCTTTCTTAAATGAAAAAATATCTAATTTAACAATAGTCCGAGCTGAGATTAAGGATATGAAAGATGAAATAACACACATTTCAGATATGGATTAGTTTGAAATTATTTAGATTAAACTGAAATAACTTTTTTAATAACATGACCTTAGTCATGTCATAAAAATACTTATGACTCAGAAATAATGAAATTTTGGAGCAAATATCATTTTGTATTTGATTTGTGAAACTCAATAAAGGAAACCTCATTTAAATGGAGTTGAGAGGCCAGAAGGGGGAGTTCTCTTGCCGTACAACTCCTTGCAGCCCTTTGCCAAACAGGAAGAAGCCTATACTTGACTACCCCAGCAGGAGGAAGGAACATTTTCTCCCTGAGGCAGCAGCCCAGCCAGTGAGAGACTGTCACAACTCCATCAATGAGAAGCCACCACATTTCAAACTCCCAGGTTACTCCAATGGACTATTTGTTTATAACAATCCCTCCCAACAGCCCCCCTTCCTCTATAAAAAGTAGTCCTCTCCTTTGTTCTCCAGGATTGCCTACCGTTTTGCCATAGCTTGCATGTCCCAAATTGCAATTGTTATTCCTGAATAAACCCATTTTGCTGGTGAAATAACCGGCTGTTTTATTTTTAAGGTTAACGGATTCTGTTTTATACAGTAAAAACAAAATATTTTAAAGGTTGAGCACTTGATTTTCCAAAATTAATATGCTAATACATATACTTGCAACTTTATATAGCAAGAACCCTATGCATACCCAACACGCGTGCGCCCACACATACACACACAAACACACACACACACACACACACACACACATTCAGACAAGTGGGGAGAAAGGATCTGCCAATCTACCACTGGGAAATCTAGATGGGGCAGGATCTGAACCCCACTTGCCCTCATTGACCTTTGACTGTCAGGAAAGCATAGTATGTATGGTTTGGGCCCTAAGTGGAGAACTGCCTATCAGGATCAGAACTGTAGCATTCATTATCCGTTTAGAAGGGCAACTAGAAAGGTCATAGCCAGGGAGCTTCAGGAAAAGAATCATGTAAGCCTTCCTGGGTCTTTCATGGCTTTAAGAAACAAGTAAAGATTATCTAAGATAGAGTAGGGAAGTGGCAGCTAGAGCAGTTTAAGGGAGAGGCATCACAGATTGCAGGGGGTCTGCCAAGCCTCAGATGGAGAGTGCTCCAAAGGAACACAACTCATATGGTGATGATGTGACCAGAGCAGCCTAAGCAGAGAAGAAAATTCTAACATTTAAAACAGCATTATGTAACTCTACTTATATGAAATTCTAGAAAATGCAAACTATAAAGGCAGAAAATAGATCAGTGGTTGCTTAGGGATGGTGAGAGGTACAGATCACAGAGGCACAAAGAAATCTTAAGGAGTAAAGGGTATTTATTATGATGATGGTTTCACGGGTATATACATGTGTCAAAATTCATCAAATTATATTCTTTAAATATGTTTATTCTACATTATTCCTCAATAAAGTTGTGAAAGTACAATAATCTTAAAAAAAAAAAAAAACCCACATACCATTAGTCCCAGTTTCAAATGCCTGGCATGAAAGGTGTGCAGATGGACAGAACTAGTCAGAGTATGTAGCTAACTTCCATGACAAAAAGCCCAAGGCACAGGGACCAGCCATTCTAGGATAAGAATTCATAAACTCTGAGTTGACTAGCTCATGTCTGATTTAATTTAGTAGAAACATATACAGTAGAAACATAATAGAAATATAGTAGAAACAACATGAGACTTTGAAATCAGAGAGATCTGGGGTCCAATCTTGGCTCTATCACCACAGAGCTCTGTGGCTTTAAATAAATTTAGTGTATATGAACTTTAATTTCTTCATCTGTAAGTAAAGACAACAATTTCTGCTTCACAAGACTGCTGTGAATATTACCATTAACATACCTTTTTTAAAAGATGTTATTCCTTTTTTTAAGTTTATTTTATTTTGAGAGAGAGAGAGAGAAAGAAACACAGGGGAGGTGGGGGAGAGGGAGGGAGAAAGAGAACCCCAAGCAGGCTTCATGTTCAGCACAGAGCCTGATGCAGGGCTTGATTCCATGACCACAAGATCATCACCTGAGCCGATTATCAAAAGTCAGATGCTTAACCAACTGACCCACCCAGGAACCCCACCATTAACATATCTGAAGTGCCTGGCACATCTAATAAAGGGCAAAGCCATTAACTAATACAACAAAAGTTATATGGTATGTAACTATTTTTTTGGAAATAGCTCTACACCCCACAGGGTATCACAATAGTACATCCTAATGCAGTACAATACATATAACTTACAAAATATATGTTGACTGTTTCAATAAGGCTTCCTGTCAACAGTAGGGTACTACTAGTTAAGTTTTGGGGAAGTCAAAGCTGTATATGGGATTTTGACAGTGTATGTATGGCAGGGGTGGGGGTGTGGTGGAAATCAGCACCACTAATACCACCACCCTGAGTTGTTCAACAGTCAACTGTATATAATTCCTTATGCTAAAGAAACAGTATGCAATTCCTAATTTAGCAGCAAGACTGCTATGCACCATAAACATTTTGGACATTTTTTCTATCCCAAAAATGGTATCCCAGAAATGTTAAACTCATTTTTCTAAGTTTCTTTTTTTTTTTTAATTTTAAATTTTTGTTTAAATCCAAGTGGATTAACACACAGTGTAATAGTGATTTCAGGAGTAGAATTTAGTGATTCATCATTTACATATAACACCCAGTGCTCATCCCAACAAGTGCTCTCCTTAATGCCCGTCACCTATTTAGCCCGTCCCCCTACCCACATCCCTCCAGCAACCTTGTTTTTTCTTTGTATTTAAGAGTCTCTGGTTTGCCTCTTTTTATCTTATTTTTCCTTCCCTTTCCCTATGTTCATTTGTTTCTTAAATTCCACATGAGTGAAATCATACATGTATCTTTCTCTGACTTATTTCACTTAGCATAATACACTCTAGTTCCATCCACGTTGTTGCAATGGCAAGATTTCTTTTCGATGTCCGAGTAATATTCCATTGTATATATATGCCACATCTTCTTTATCCATTTGTCATCAGTTGATAGACATTTTGGCTCTTTCCATAATTTGTCTATTGTTGATAGTGCTGCTATACACGTCAGGGTGCATGTGCCCCTTCGAATCAGCATTTTTGTATTTTTTGGATAAATAGCTGGCAGTACAATTGCTGGGTCATAGGGTATTCCTATTTTTAATTTTTTGAAGAACCTCCATACTGTTTTCCAGAGTGGTTGCACCAGTTTGCATTCCCACCAACAGTGCAAGAGCGTTTCCCTTTCTCTGCATCCTCGCCAACACCTGTTGTTTCTAGTGTTGTTAATTTTAGCAATTCTGACAGCTGTGAGGTGGTATCTCATTGTATTTTTGATTTGTATTTCCCTGATGATAAATGATGTTGAGCATCTTTGTGTGTGTCTCTTAGTCACCTGGATGTCTTCTTTGGAAAAGTGTCCATGTCTTTTGCCCATTTTTTCACTGGATTGTTTTTTGGGTGTTTACTTTGATAAGTTCTTCATAAATTTTGGATAACCTTTTATCAGATGTCATTCGCAAAGTCATTTGCAAATATCTTCTCCCATTCTGTCAGTTGCATTTTAGTTTTGTTGTTTCCTTCACTGTGCAGAAGCTTTTTATCTTGATGAGGACCCAATAGTTCATTTTTGCTTTTATTTCCCTTGCCTCCAGAGACAGTTCTACTAAGAAGTTGCTGTGGCCAAGGTTAAAGAGGTGGTTGCCTGTTTTCTCCTCTAGGATTTTGGTGGTTTCCTGTCTTACATTTAGGTCTTTCATCCATGTTGAGTTTATTTTTGCGTATGGCTTAAGAAAGTGGTCCAGTTTTCCCAACACCATTTGTTAAAGAGACTTTATTCCATTGCATACTCTTTCTTGCTTTGTAAAAGATTAGTTGGCCATACATTTGTGCGTCCATTTCTGGGTTCTCTATTGTTCCATTGATCTGTGTCTGGTTTTGTGCCAGTACCATACTATCTTGATGATTACAGCTTTGTAATACAGCTTGAAGACCGGAATTGTGATGTCTCCAGCTTTGGCTTTCTTTTCTAACATTACTTTGGCATTTGGGGTCTTTTCTGGTTCCATACAAATTTTAGAATTGTTTGTTCTAGCTCTGCGAAAAATGCTGGTGTTATTATGGTAGGGACTAGTAAACTTGTTTTAAAACATGGTGAAACGTTTTAAGCTTTCACACAATAAAGATGACTTGATTCAGCTGTTACTTCTTCTGTTCAATTTTGTTGTCATAAGGTATTCATAATTTAGCAAAAATCAAGTTTTCTCAGTTTTAATTGCTTTTAAAAACAATTTGAAACATATCTGACCCTCCTGGAAACTACTAGGCAATTCTATCTTGTCCTAGCATTACAACATAATTCTATTAAACTAATCACATATACTCATTCCACTGAGTTCTGCTTTATGGAGTGGACATTTTCTTAAACCAAATGTGAAAAACAATGGTCTTAAAATGTCATATTATTTCAGTATGAATAAATTTTAAAATGTAAAATGAGAATCACAAAACTTTAAGTGGGCATTTTTCTTGAATTTCTAGGCTAAATGGCTTTCTCTCAGAAATAGCTTTGAAATATATCTCTATACAGATAACAAGTGACTCTTAACAAGTTGAACACAGTACACTTGTAAATACCCTCAAATAAAATGTCTTTCTTGAAAATAAAACTCTTGTGGTGCCTGGGTGGCTGTCGGTGAAGTGTCCGACTTTGGTTCAGGTCATGATCTCAGTTCATGAGTTTGAGCCCCACATCCGGCTGTAATGGTGGTTCTCACTTTGGATCCTATCTCCCTCTCTCTCTGCCCTCTTCTGCTCACGCTCTCTCCCTCTCAAAAATAAACATTAGGCTCTGTGCAGCTCAGAGCCTGGAGCCTGCTTCAGATTCTGTGTCTCCCTCTCTGCCCCTGCCCTGCTCATGCTCTCTCAAAATAATCAAACATTGAAAAAATGTATTTTTAGTAAATAAAAATAAAACTCTTACAGGGAGAGCTGGCTGAACTGTGTATCCTGTTTTCAAGTCCAGTCTATCTTTGGATTGGCTTCAAATATGTGTATTTCCATCCCTACAGGTTCTTCTTACATGATTGACACTCCTCCCAACAGAAGTTCCTTTCCCCTGAAGCTGGGTTTAGTCTTCTGAGACTTCTGATGTCATGACAGAGTATAGTGAAGTGATGCTATGACTTCCACAGTGCTAAGTACTAAAGAAGATCCAGGTTCTGCCCAGCTCCACCTCAAAGCCCTGAAATTATGTCCAAATGCCCTGGAGCCACCATGCTGTAGATCTTAAGGAAACACTGAGCCAGTAACAGAGAGATGATGCTTAGAATAGCTCTATAGCCCAGATAAGTTAAAAAAAAAAATTTTGGGGGGGGCACCTAGGTGGCTCAGTCAGTTGAGCATCCCACTTCGGCTCAGGTCATGATCTCACAGTTCAAGCTCTGCGTCGGGCTCTGTGCTGACAGCTCGGGGCCTGGAGCCTTCTTCAGATGGAAGCTCTCTGCTCCTCCCCTGTTCACACTCTGTCTCTCAAAAATAAAGATTAAAAAAATTAAAAAGGAAAAAACTTTTTTTAAAGCTCTACATCCAACGTGGGGCTTTAACTCACAACCCTGGGATCAAGAGTTGTATGCTCTACACCATTTGCAACTACATGGATGGAGCTAGAGGGTATTATGCTAAGGGAAATTAGTCAAAGACAAATATGACTTTGCTCATATGAGGACTTAAGATACAAAACAGATAAACATAAGGGAAGGGAAGCAAAATAATATAAAAACAGGGAGGGGGACAAAACATAAGAGACTCTTAAATATGGAGAACAGGCGAACTGGAAGGATTGTGGGGAGGCTGGATGGGCTAAATGGGTTTGGGGCATTAAGGAATCTACTCCTGAAATCATTGTTGCACTATATGCTGATTTGGATGTAAATTTTAAAAACATATTAAAAAAAAAAAAAAAAAAAAAAGAGTTGTATGCTCTACCAAGCCAGCCGGTGTTCAGCGTTAAAGCTTTTAAAAAGGACCTCAGAGCTACCACCTATTTAACTTTATAAGACCCAAAGCAGAGAGTCCAGCAGAGATGCTCCTGAATTCCTGACCTGAGATTTTAAGTCTCAAGCCATTAGATTTCAGCTGATTTGTTACACAGCAATACTAACACACACTGGTGATGCCAGTTATGTGGGTTCAGACTACACCTGTACCTTTTAAGTCTGGCTCACACTGCACCCACAACCCTCTCTCTGCAACATTGGTCAAGTAAGTCTATAATCTTAAACAAAACAAGTGATGACATAGAGAAGTTAACACACAACTCAATGTATCTGGTTCCTAAACTTAGTTCACTCACCTTACAACATGGGTTTGTAGTGAAAACATCTTTCTCCCTCAAGACTCCTTGTAAGTTTTTTTCCTGAGGCCCCATCTATATACTTTACACAAGGGTTGTCAACTCAATCCAAATACTGGAAGCCCCAAGGTAAATTATAATCAGACTTGAAAAATGTTAGATTGGGGGCGCCTGGGTGGCGCAGTTGGTTAAGCGTCCGACTTCAGCCAGGTCACGATCTCGCAGTCCGTGAGTTCGAGCCCCGCGTCAGGCTCTGGGCTGATGGCTCGGAGCCTGGAGCCTGTTTCTGGTTCTGTGTCTCCCTCTCTCTCTGCCCCTCCCCCGTTCATGCTATGTCTCTCTCTGTCCCAAAAATAAATAAAAAACGTTGAAAAAAAAAATTAAAAAAAAAAAAAGAAAAATGTTAGATTGGGCTGTTACACTTCCTAACCAAATATAAGCGGAACCTGAACAGTGGCTTACTTTCTAAGTGTTTTTACAACTACATTTTTTGTAATTTAGAAAGTCAGGTTTGTATGAAGAGAATTGTTACCTCAAGTAGTTTTTGCTTTCACGTGCTTTGGTCCTTTTAAAAACTATCATTTTAGGAGTGCCTGGCTGGCTCAGTCAGTAGAGCATGTGACTCTTGATCTTGCAGTTGTAAATTTGAGCCCCACACTGGGTGTGGGATTAGAGACTACTTCCAAAAAATAAAATCTTGAAATAAAATTACAAAAAATAACTATCATTCTAACAATCAGTCTAATTTAGATTACTTTCTACACCCAATGTAGGGCTCCAACTCACAACCACTCCTCCAACTCCCCACCAGGGACCCCTAGATTTACAAATGAGGATTAGTTGGGGTGCCTGGGTGGCTCAACAGTTAAGCTTCCTAATAACTCTTGATTTTGGCTCAGATCATGATCTCAGTCATGAGACTGAGCTCTGTGACAGACTCAGGGGTTGAGCTTAGAGCCTGCTTAAAATTCTCTCTCCCTCTCCCTTTGCCCCTTGCTCACCTGCACTCTCTCTCCCAAATAAGATAAATAAATAATAAAATAAAATAAAAACAAATGATATTAGCAAACTCATTAGGAGTTATTTTTTTTTAATGTTTATTTTTGATTCAGAGAGAGACAGAGCATGAATGGGGGAGGGGCAGAGAGAGAGGGAGACACAGAATCGGAAGCAGGCTCCAGGCTGAGCCATCAGCCCAGAGCCTGACGCGGGGCTCGAACTCACCAACCGTGAGATCGCGACCTGAGCTGAAGTCGGACGCTCAACCGATTGGGCCACCCAGGCGCCCCAGGAGTTTTTAAAGTATAGTACGTGTTGCAAAAATCTGATTATATGCTGAAATTTACTTCTCAAAATATAACCACAAATATTTATCCATATTTCAATTTAACTACAACTAAATCAAGTTTTTTGAAAATTCAGGTATGTTTCTTAAAAATATAGGAACTCTCTTGTTTGACAAAACTTGAAACACACAACAATTTATGAGTAGGGATCAGAGTACTAAACCAACAGTGGTTAATTTGCATTTTTTTCCTTGAGGTTTTAACACTTAATCCTTTCCATTTTAGCATTAAATCTTTAGAAACTAGTTTTAAAAATAACCATCAAGTCACAGACAAATCATGAATAGCTGGGTTTATTTCAACAGTAAGTTTGAAACTCTCGCCTTAGGCAAGAGTACTACAGTAATTCTATCAGGAATAGACAATTTCCTACACTGTCAAATATATAAAAGTTTCTCTTGCACTTTCCTCAACACTGATCAACAAGCAGATCCAGTCCACATTTGCTTTGATCAATCTACTGAGTTAACCCGAGCTTCTTCTTCAGAGACTCTGGCATCTCAGGTGGAGGAGGGCGAGGGAGCCTGAAGTAGACCTTCACAGAGTCATAGATGAACCACTGTAGTGCAGTCAGAGTGCCAATCATGATGATACGGGCAAAGAGTCCCTTCCATACACCTGGTTGAAACATAACACATGAATGAGAAATGAAATATACCTAAGTGTTACTCTTGGTTTAGAGGAGCAAAACAGAATCCTACCTTTAAATCCAAGTCTCTGGAGGACTTGAGAAGCACTGCTACCTTTCTCTTTATTCAACACAGATACCACAGAATCAGCAGGGTGAGAAACAATTGCACAGAAGACTCCAGCTGAAAAAAGTCAAGATAAATAATCCAGCATGGGATCAATTTAAAAAATTCATTAAGACAACCAACAACCTTTTCCTAATTTTTAGCTATTTAAAAAAAAATGAAATTTAGAGTGAGATTGACAAAAGTTATATGGCAGTCTACCCCATGTAAAGCAATCCTCCAAAAGTCTTTATATTCACATTTTAATCAACACTTTCTTTGTGTTAAAAATGTATTCTTGAGGGGCACCTGGGTGGCTCAGTCAGCTGAACGTCTGACTCTAGATTTCAGCTCAGGTCACGATCTCGTGGTTCCTGAGATCAAGCCACACGTAGGGCTCTGCGCTAGAAGTGTGGAGCCTGCTTGGGATTCTCCCTCTCTCTCTCTGTCCCTCCCCCGCTCACACTCTCTCTCAAAATAATTAAAAAAAAAAAAGTATTCTTGGAAAAACAGACCAAAAACCCAAATGATGAGGGAGTGAAATCAATACATGCCAAAACTTAAGACATGCAAACGAGAAAACAATTCTTTCAGAAGCTAACAAGTATTTATGAATCCTAGAAGGCATTTAAAATGCTATGGGAAGACTTCTTTGGAATATTTTTTTCCTCACAAAAAGAGGCCAATAATGGAAATGATTATTTATTCTTAATTTCATAAACATGCTCTAAATAATTCATACCTATGTAACCTGCCACAAATGTTACAACCAGTTGCTCTGGCTTTGAACATTCACTTCGGGGCTTGGGAACCACAAACTTGTACAATGCTTCAACAGTACGTTCAAAGCACGCAAATTTCATCATGGTGTATGGTATCTGTCTCATCCAGAGAGGAGCAACTCCCTTGTAGAATCTAGGAAATCAGGAGACTTATTTTACTCAGCTGTCTTTATTCACCTAGCAGAGATTTTCATTATTAACAGAAGTGTCCGCACACCAGTCGAGTCCTGATAGCAAAAAAAAATGGCAGCACAATTGCATGTCATTTCTATCAGAACCTAGGACTAACATGCAGGTATATTTATCTCACATGCCAATGACTCAAGCACCTTTGACTATACAACCGAAGAAGTTGCTGGATGTTTCTCTGACTGGAACTACAAGAAACAGAAAGTTTACAAGTAGAACTCAGTTCAAGATTAGCATCCACAAAGGTGGATCTAAGGAAGCATGTTGTGGCCAGACTATATGCCAATTCTTAGCTGGTAAACACAGATAACAATTCTAACAAGCTCTTCCCAGAAGTTAACAGTTAATGTCAAATATCGAGTTATCTGCAGACTGACCAGTTCTTTCTTAAGAAAAACCTGTAATTCAGGGCTCATGCTATGTATCAACTTGTCCTTGCCCCTGTTACGTTCTACTTAAAGGAGAAACAGACATTAAATAACATAATAGTTAAAAAAAAAAGTTTGGTAGGTTTATTGCTAACAAAAGCACTTCCCTTCTTATACTATAACTTTAGACAAATGTTTACTTACGCTTTTAAACCTTCTTCTTTATACATTTTGGGAGCTGCATCCCTCAAAGTGTTGGCATAACCTGGTTGGGTTTGAATTCGAACCTTAGCAGCTTCCATAGGAGCCAGGGCAATGTCAGCAAAGAATTCAGCACTGGCAGAGGCAGCCAAATACAGTGATGTGCGCCAGAGATAGGCATTCTCCTAATTGAAAAGCGTAAGAAGGAACATGTACTGCTGCTGCATTGGCTGTTTTCAATTAAGGGACAATTCAAGGAAATAGTTACATTTCAGGATGAGACTGAAAGTTTATAATCTCTCATAACCTTATCAACCATAGTACAATGTGAATTATTCTTTGAACATCTAGGTGCCAACATCTAGTTGGCCCTTGAACTACACAATGAATCCGAGACCTCTTTAAAAAACTCAAAATCCAACTTACTTGGGAATGAGCACAGTAGAATAAAAACAGCACTGAAATTTTAAAAAATGTATTTTTTCTCATTCGGTCTCTCCTGATTTAAAGCATGTTGCTTACCCTTTTTGAGACCATTTCTTCAGTTCTAAAATAAGGTGAGCAAGACAAAAAAAAAACCAAACAAAAAGATCCTTTTCGGTCTTAAACTTTAAGTTAAAGCTTAGGACTTCAATTTCAAAGTTAAATTACATACCTCTCCAAGCATGTTGCTATACAAGACTTTGAAAACTTCATAAAAGCCAAACTTGCAGAGCCCCTGCATAGAGTAGCCAATGAAAGTCGGAGCCCATCCTTTAGCCAAACCACGAACACCATCCTCTTTCAGTGTAACTGAGAATCCATTAAATATGCCCTTGTACTTTTGGGGGTCCACCTTTATTTAAAACAAGAAGAAAAAAATTAATTTAACCAAAGAGCTATCGCTTCTCATAAATATTAAATTTTGCTATTATTAGTCTTTCCTTTTGGTTCTGTAATAAACTTCAGTAACTACACAAAAGATAGGTAAATACAAGTTCACTGCATATCAACTGAATATCTAGAATTATCTTTGTAAATGTAACTTTATACATTAAGGTCTTTCAGTCAGAATTAATTTGGAGGGTTACTTAAGATGGTAAAATTCCTAGAAACATACATAAAACTGACTCAGATTTTTCACCATCCAACTCTACCACTTTAAAAAATTTAGTTTTAAAGCTACTGCCTAGGTAATAAGTCTATATCCCTAATGTATGTTAGCCTGTTAAGCAGTTTATACTACGAAGTTTTATGAAGTCAAGACAAATTTAAAAAATACAAGCTGAGAAGGTACATGGACATAATGAGAATTTATCTTTTGACTTAAGAAATTAAATTCACTTCAACAGACGTGTGTAAGTTTCAGCAAAGGTATATTTCATATCCATTCTATTAACTAATGGGAAAAGAAAAAAAAAATCTTATTTCACTATATCTGCCAGTACTAAAATGGCTGCTATACATCACCTTCCTGCCTGCTAACATTATTTCACTTTCCTTTACTTCACCTTCCTCTCTCTTTTAGGTAAGTGGACTTCTAATCCTGTTTGGGACAAATAAATTTTTGACGTTTGATTATTTTTTTTCAATAATCCTAATTTAAAATATTCTAATTGCAAAAAACTTTTATGTAAATATACAAGAAGCTATGCCTACATAATTTTAACACTAAAATAATGAGTATTTTTTTAATGTACATAATGTTCTGCCCTGATCTTATCAGTAAACAGGGACATGAAGTTACTTCAAAAATACACAAATGATTACCCACTCTGTCATGTAACTGCTTATAAAATGACAATTTGGGAGCATAAAGAACCGGCAGGCCTTGAAGAGGAACTCTAGTCAAAACAGCCCAGCAGCAAAAAAAAAAAAAAAAAAAAAAAAAAAAAAAAAAAAAAAAACATTTATAGCCAGGGTTTGGGATCCAAAAATCTGCCTACAATTTTATTTTTCTTTTTTTTTTTTTTTTAATTTTTTTTTTTCAACATTTTTAATTTATTTTTGAGACAGAGAGAGACAGAGCATGAACGGGGGAGGGGCAGAGAGAGAGGGAGACACAGAATCGGAAACAGGCTCCAGGCTCCGAGCCATCAGCCCAGAGCCTGATGCGGGGCTCGAACTCACGGACCGCGAGATCGTGACCTGGCTGAAGTCGGACGCTTAACCAACTGCGCCACCCAGGCGCCCGACAATTTTATTTTTCAAAGAGAGGCATTCCAGGGCATCTAGCTGGCTCAGCCTATGGAGGATGCAACTAACTCTTCATTGCAGAGTTAAGTTTGAGCCTCATGTTGGAGGTTACTTAAAAATAAAATCTTGAGGCACACCTGGGTGGCTCAGTTAAGTGTCTGACTCTTGGTTTTGGCTCAGGTCATGATCTCATAGTTTCACAGGTTCAAGCCTCACATCGGTTTCTGTGCTGGCAGTGGAGCCTGCTTGGGATTCTCTCTCCCTCCTCTGCCCCCCACCCCCTGACTCAGTCTCTGTCACTCTCAAAAAATAAACAAAACAAAACAAACAAAACCAATTAAAATAAAGATCACGAGTTAAGAAAATTTGGGTTTGGTTTCCTGAAGTTTCTAGCAGTTGTAATGTCTTCAAATTTGTGAAGCTCTTTAAAAGTATTTGCAATTAAATCACACATGGAAGATACATTCAATGTTGCCGTCACAATACAAACCTGCATACGGCATTTCACTAAATCCAGAGGAACGACAGCAGTGTGTGTCAGACCACAACTTAAGACCCCACCAAAGCCACACAGTGCATAAAACTTCATGGAGCCATATTCGCAACTGTACTCTGTAGTAAGACAAGACACACCATGCATTTCAATATAAAACTCATGTTACTGGTTATCAACTTACCTCCTGGACAGTTAGGTTTCCACGCAGCTTGTTAGATGCTTACGTTTTACAACTTAAATGCCATGCTTCAAAAATACACTTTTAGTCCAGCATGCAAAACAAACCTGCATTCTGCATTTAACCAGATCTAGAGGAACCAATGCTGTATGTGTTGTGCCACAGCTAATAATTCCTCCAAGTCCACAAAGGATAAAGAATCTGCCAGATCCATAGTCACAGCTATACTGCTCTGTTTGGTTGAAAAAAAAATCAGGTAAATATTTCTTCAGAGATGACTAAGGCCATGGGAATAAAGAGAACTAAGATTCCCTGGGAGATAATGCTATCACAACTGAACAACTTTGGCCACTGTTTACAATTAAGTTGAAAGATAATTTTCCACCTAGTTTAACAAGACATTTACTACCAAAATCAAAGAATCATTTAGATTATGAAGGTACTATGAGACATTACCTATTACCTATTTTGCCATACTAAATGTTTCCTACAACATTAATAGCTCTTCCAATTAAAATTAAACTTCAAGTTATTAAGTGCTAATAAAAACACACTTCAGAGTACAAACTCAGAGCACTGGACAAGTAAAAAGCTTGCAAACTTCTAAGTATACCTCAGCCACTAACCAATACTATCTCCACCTATGGATTCATGTAAGTATAAAACGAAACAAATTCCTGCAGTAAAATACATTTACTACTACGCAACAGTATAAGGACTTTTTTATCCACACCAAAGACATAACAAAACACATAAAGGATTTAAAAAGTTTAGATTTTACAGGCACACGATATAGATAACATCTACAGGACTCCTATAATTTGGTGTTTGGATTTCTCTGTACATTACACTCCGCTGGGATTCAAAACACACAATTAAACTAAAGTTGAGTCTAACCAAAAAGAATCCGGAGAGATAAGACTAAAGGGATCCCTACCAATTACTATGGCCTTTTAATAGCCTATCTGGGGCTGCTGTCCCCTCCTCTACCAATTACATTAAAACAAGAGACCCAATTATCTCTTACACCTTGGGTCAAGGAATATTAGACTTTGGGAATACTTATGAGAGGAAGGAGTATTTTTAATAACCAAAGTCAAATCAAGTAACAGACAATACAATTAGAAAGAACTGCAGGTGGCCTGCAGCTACGAAGGGGAGTTCACCCAATACTTAGCCCGCTGACCGGGCAGGTTACTGAGGAGAAGATAAGACGCTAGTGACGGCCTCTATAGCTTTACTTTCTCGAGGACGTGGAGGTCACAGACGGAACTGTGCCTAGGCCGTTCCACGCCCTTGAGAGAGGGCCAAGGATCCGACACACGGCCTTAGGGCGGAAAGGGGTGACATCCTAGGGCAAGCAACTGGGCGCCGTCCTGTGGTGCAGAAAACCAAGTGTGTCCTTCTCTGTCCTCTAGGCCACTAAAGCCGAATGAGCCACGAGGAACATAACGACCGAATCGGGCTAGGGTCTAAACTCACCTTCCACAGCGGCTGCTGCCAGATTGCGGGAGCGGCGGGGCGGACCTGGAGGCCCCGCGGGGCTGCTGCGGGGGCCCGCGAGGCCATCGTGTACCAGCTGCAAGTGGGGCGCGTTGAAGGGGTTTGCCCGCGCCAGATGCGCCACAGACGAGAACATCTTCCTAAGGGAACAGGGAGCAGCGGTCAGAAGAAAGGCAAAGAGACCCGTCAGACCGCCAAAGTCACCGGCACCCTAGGACCCCGACACGGGCCTTCCTTCTGCCCGCCTCCGCGCCCTTGAGGAGGTCATGGCGGCCTCCACAAGGGAGGAGGTCGACCAGGCCTGCAGTCTAAGCAGCTCCCCACAGGGATTCCATTCCCCGCACCCACTGGGGGGTAGACCCGGCACACTCACTTTCTAAGATGGCGAACACACAACCGCTCCTTCGGAAAGGCTGCGGCTCACAGAGGCCGAACGTCCTCCTGGCCCTTAGATCTGTGCCCTTCGCGCGTCGTCAGCGTGACGCACGTTACGCGTCACTACAGCTGGGGCACCCATTGGCGGAGAAGAGCGCCGGTGCCGTGGCGTCATCACGTTCACCTAGCAACCGTATCCCCGCCCCCGCCTGCCCCGGCACTTCCGGCCCGGCTTCTGCGCCGGAGGGTTCGTTCTGCGCAGGCGCACATTCCGGGGCCGGATTTTTGAGTGGTGTGCGGTAGTGCTCGGTGACCTCCTGTTTTTGTCTGCCTTCACCTTCAAGAGTCTTTCTTTGACGCAGGAATTCCAGACTTTTACATTTAGATGAGTCCCAGGGTGGTGGTAGTCATTTAAACAAACAGAGGAAAAAAAACCCTGAATGCTTGATGATCCATTATTTCGGTGTTGCTGTTAGAATGTTACTGCAGTATTTTGTGTTAACAACGTCTGCCATTAAGGTACTTTTTTTTTAAGTTCCGTACATTGACATTACACATAGACATGTCTGCATTTTCCAATAGACTACAGGAAAGTATTTCAAAAGAAAATGTGCAACAAGAGCTCTTTAGACAAGACAGCTTGGGGGTTCATCACAATAGTTTATATGACATATTAAAACATTCAATAAATACATTTTAACACTACTTGATAAACCAGATTGAAAGTGATTGGCAGAAGATTTGTTCAATAAATTTAGAAAACCATCATTAGACTCAGTTAACTGGGGGAGTTTAGTAGTTTAAACTCCTGTTAGAATTCTGGCTCTGACCTTGTCCTGGCTCTTGATAAAGTAACTTTGGGAATTCACTTGATCTCTATAAACCTGTTTCTTTAAAAAAAAAAAAAAAAATTTTTTTTTTCAACGTTTACTTATTTTTGAGAGACAGACAGAGACAACACATAAGGAGGGGAGGGCCAGAGAGAGAGGGAGACACAGAATCCAAAGCAGGCTCCAGTCTCTAAGCTGTCAGCACAGAGCCCAACGCAGGGCTTGAACCCACAAACCATGAGATCATGACCCAGGCTGAAGTCAGACATTTAACTGTCTGAGCCACCCAGGCACCCCTGAACTTGCTTCTTCAAAGTAGCATGGAAGCAGGGAGCAGCCCCATCGGCTTGTACCGTTGTACAGAGCCTGTGCTTGATTTAATGCTCTGTTGTCACCATTTTGGAATTCTTAATAATTTGTGAACAAGAGGCCTTCATTTTGCACTGAAATTACAAATTGCAAATTACCTGGTCCTGGGATGAGAGTAACATCCATCTTGCAGAGATTATGAGAACTCAATGAGACAATGTCTAAATATGGGGATTTTAGCCAAGAAGCAGAGCTGGTGAAGGGGTCACTGGATGGTAAGTTACTAAGAAGGTAGGGGAAATCTTGCTAAATTGACCTAACAGGATTCTTACTGAAGGCAGGCCAAGATAATCAGATATTACTTGGGGGATGATGAATTTGATAAGGTATTGAGGGTGATCAGATATCATGCCTAGGTGGGGTGCCTGGCTGGCTCAGTTGATGGAGCATGTGACTCTTGATCTCAGGGTTGTAAGTTCATTCCCCATATAGAGTGTAGAGATTACTAAAAGAATAAGTAAATTAAATAGATAACAAGGTTGGGAGATTTTTTGCTAACCTAAGTTACTAAAGTGACAATTCTTTTTTTCCCCCCATTTTATTTATTTATTTATTTATTTATTTATTTATTTATTTATTCTTCATCATGGTAAGTGTTCTCTTTTAAACCCCATCCCTATTTCACCCATCCCCACACACACCTCCCCTCTGGTAACCATCAGTTTGTTCTCTGATGTTAAGAGTCTATTTCTTGGTTGTCCCTCTCTCTCTCTCTCTCTCTTTTTCCTTTGCTGATTTGTTTTGTTTCTTAAATTCCACATATGAGTGAAATCCTATGGTATTTGTCTTTCTCTGACTTATTTTGCTTAGCATTATACTCTCCAGCTCCACCCATGTTGTTGCAAATGGAAAGATTTCATTCTTTTTGACAGAATTCTTGCTATAGGTGGGCTCTTGGAGGACATGTCCAAGGACGGTCCTAATTGAGAAGGAAGCTCAGAGGAGCCTAACTAAGGTCTGGTCAAGGAGAGAATCTTTGTCAACACTTTCCTATTCAGGGAGCACCTGGCTGACTCAGTTGGTAGAGCATGTGACTCTTGATGTCAGAATCATGAGTTTGAACCCCACCTTGTGCAAGGAGCCTGCTTATAAAAGAATAATAATTTAAAAAAAACAAAAAAAAAACCTTTCCTATTCAGTGTACCAAGTCTGGCATTTTAATTTCATTTAATATGAGCTACCAGTGAATTTAAATTTCAGCTAAACTGTCAAAGTCCCTCTCAGCCATTTGAGCTAAAACGATGGACTGAGACACTGTTTACTGTACCCATATCAGTAAGTTTGGCTTGGTCTGGGTGCCTGGGTGGCTCAGTCGGTTCAGCGTCTGACTTCGGCTCAGGCCATGACCTCACAGTTCATGAGTTTGAGCCCCACATTGGGCTCATTGCTGTCAGCCCGGAGCCCGCTTTCTATCCTCTGACCCCCTCTCTCTGTTCCTCCCCCACTTGCGATCTCTCTCAAAAATAAATAAACATTTAAAAAATAAAGTGGGCTTTATTTACCATTATATTCATTCTGTTCCATTTTAGTTATCACTACTTATAAAATTGTCTCCAAATTTAAGAGCATAAAACAATAAACAATTATTATCTCACATTTTCTGAGGGTCAGGAATCTGGGAGAGGCTCAACTGGATGGCCTGGCTCAGGGTGTGTCCTGGGTTCGCTGTCAAGTGTTGGTTGGGACTGTGGTCTCTAGGGCTGGAAGACGTGATTCCAAGCCCCCTAACTTGGCCATTGGCAGGACACTCCAGTTCTTTGTCAAATGGACCTCTCCATAGAGCTGCTTATGTCATGGCTCCCCCAGAGTGAGTAATTCAAGGAAGACAGATAGCAACCAAGAGAGAAGCTGCAGTGACCTTTATAACCTAATCTCAGAAATGACACACCAGCACTTCTGTGTTTTATTGATCACAGACCAATCCAGATACAATGTGGTAGTGTGGTAGGCATCTTTGGGCCATCCTGGAGGGTGACTACCATGCAGCCAACCCAGCATTCTTTGTCTCCATCCCCATACATGTTGCCCAGGTTTCTGTCAATATAAATTTTACATACTATTTATCTTCTAGGATCCCCTGCAATGGGTATAAAAGCTGTGAGAGGTGCTGATAATAAGTCTTGAGGAGGATCAGCAGACCCTACAAGGCAACTAACTACCTCAGGATGGGTCATTACAGATTTTACAGGTAAGGAGAGACTAAACTCCTCAAGCAAAGGAGGAAGGGCTGTTAATGGCAAAAGAGGTCAGCAAATTTAGAAGTTCACGATATTAGTGTCATCAATCTGCCCATAGGTGCCCATTACCATTCCAGTATTCAGGCTCCCACTGCTGCTCAAAAACAAAAAAACTAATTTTAACATGAGACCTTCAAGATTGGAAATTCAGTTGTAAATCAGGAATAGATTTTGGATTTGGTAAGATTTCTGATCCTTCACTAGAACTGAACATTTAAAGCCCTAAGCTCATCATTTCTTTTCCCGCAGTTATCCAACATAATTAGGATAAACCAACCAACTCCATTGTATTTCTTATTTTTGTTTAAAAATTTATAGAAGCATCTACATGGTTATCCAAAGCCTTGCCTTATTTAGGCACTTGATTACATTTGTCCATCACCATAGGTGATGATTTAAGAAACTGTTTTTCGTAATGAATCCCATGCACAACCAGTGTCACCTTTATCATTGACAACTGGTCATCAGAGCCTTTAAATCCAATCAGATCAGATAACCCAGAACAAATTCATAGAACCCATTTTGAAGGTTTAGTTTTTCTGGAATTACTTCCAATACCATTGTCTGTATCGGAGTTTGACTAGAGAGGCATAATCACTATGAGTCATATGAAATAAGGTTTATTTTAGGGACTAGGTCTTTAAAATTGTGGGAGCTGGAGAAGAAGTTTCCTCAGTGTCTGGGGTTTCATCTGAAATTGCAATAAATCGATAGAGCATACAATCAGGCAGGAAAGCTGGACATGAAGTGAGGATGAGCAGGGACAAACTGGAACCCACAAAGACAAACTGGATCTCAAGAGGATAAACTAGACCATGCATCTGTTTCTTACTACCTACAATGTCAAAAATGCAGGTACCTGCAGGAGCCATGCTGCAAGTGCTCATAGGAGCCAAGGTGCTGCACATGCATCTGGGCCAGGGCTCAGAGAAACTGAAGAAGGTCCTGGAGTTGCTGAAAGAGTTCCTCACTTGGCCACTGCTCCACTCCCAGGTAAGCCAGCAGATCAACATCTGTGTGCGTGGGCTGCTGTAGCGCCTCACATCTTACGCTGACCTTGAGAGCGTAAGTGCTTCACTTCTGCCTTTGAAATCCTGCACAGATTTCCCTTGTGGCCAATTCTAACACAGAACCATATTTGAGAGATAAACAGAATTGGAGATGCTAGAGAAATAGGACATTCAAATAGAACTTTCCAACAGGCGCTTGTAAACTTACTAGAGGTTAACACTTATCGATTTGAGGATCATCCCTGCATGGGCAAATCACAGAAAATCCTTACATAATTCCTACCACAGCCATCTAATAGAGGGATATAATAAATTATGCAAGGTAGACTGAAGTTCGTTTTCCTAAAAAAGGGAAAAAACAACAAGTAATATCCTCAAGCACCTTAGATACTGTCTTTTTTATTAGAAAAATTTTTTAATTTTTTAATGTTTATTTATTTTTGAGAGACAGAGACAGAGCACGAGCAGGGGAGGGGCAGATAGAAAGGGAGACACAGAATCTGAAGCAGGCTCCAGGCTCTGAGCTGTCAGCACAGAGCCCAACACAGGGCTCAAACTCACGAACCCCGAGATCATTACCTGAGTCAAAGTCAGACGCTTAATTGACTGAGCCACCCACGTGCTCCTGATTAGAAATCTTGTTTGTTTATTTTCATGTCTCCATAAAGAGAATAGGGAGAAATTTATCTTTTTCTATCTGAAATAAGATAAAATGGACTTCACAATGGGGCTGTAATTTCCATTCTGAAAAGTTTTAAAAGTTCCAATGATCACCATCCTTCTTTGGAAGGGTATCCTAGGTTGAGCCTAGAGTACCGTGGTGTAAGACTGGGGGCTATCCCTTTACCAAAGTACATCCCAAGAGTACAAACTGTGCCCTGAGCTCTGGCGCCCAGGTAAAGACACTTGAAGTTACCCATCTTGGTGCAGGGGAATGAAAACTGTGGCAGTTCTATCTGCATATTCAGGGATATTGTATTTTATAGGAAATAAAGGCAGGGGAATACTCTTACCTAGTCTTTATCTCTTGATATTTTGAAATTTCCTTCTTTCTGCAATTAAAAGCATAAAATATGTTTTATCTCAGAGGAGAAGCATACCTAGATATGTCAGACCCTAAAATAGTCCTCATAGAAATTGCACATATAAATGGCAACTTTAGTCACTCAGTGGCTATAATCTGCCCTGACAACTTTTTAAAAACTTTTTTTTTAAGTTTATTTATTTTTGAGAGAGAGAGAGAGAGAGAGCCACAAGCAGGGGAGTGGAGGGGCAGAGAGAGAGAGAGAGAGAGAGAGAGAGAGAGAGAGAGAGAATCCCAAGCAGGCTCAGCATGGAGCCTAGTACAGGGCTTGAACTCACGAACCAACTCGTGAACCATGAGATCATGACCTGAGCTGAAATCAAGAGTTGGAGGCCTAACTGACTGAGCCACCCAGGTGCCCCTACCCTCACAGCTTTTAAAGTTTATTTATTTATTTTGCAAGAGAGAGAAAGTGCAGGAGCCTGAGCAGGGGAGGGGAGAGGGAGCATGAGAAGAGGAGGGGAGGGGCAGAGGGAGAGAATCTTAAACAGTCTCCTCATGGTCACCGCAGAGCCCAGCGCAGGGCTTGAACACACAAATCCTGAGGTCATGACCTGAGCTGAAATCAAGAGTTGGACGCTAAACGGACTGAGCCACCCAGGTGCCTCCACCCTGACAACTTTTAAGTGAGGCCTTGTGGTCACAAGTTAGAAGTTACCAAATATGGTTTCTCATCAATGCACCTGGGGGGCTTTTTAGACACAGATGTTCTCAGACCTCAAAAGATTCCACTTACTAAGTCAGATGAGGAGTCCTGGAATCTGCCATTTTTTAAAGATCCCAGGTGATTCCTATAAACAGCCAGGTTTAGGAACCAATAACCTAAGGAACTCAAAGCATGAGCCCATAGAACGAGTCTGACACAAGTTTCCTATCCCTAAAATGAGAGAACATCCTGAGTTACCTGGTTTGCCATGGATGTAAAGTGCTCAGTTACTACAAGGGAATCTCTGTTGATCTGGTTTGCTTCAAACTGTTCACATTGTTGTCGCACGCACAAGAACCACGTGCACAGTTGTGGTGTATACCATCAGTGCTCCGTACAAAATGGGGCAACTGCTTAAGTATAAAAGGAGACAGGGCATATCAGTGGTTCAAAGATGGACAATAGCCACAGGCTTAGTAACAATACAAGAAATTTTAGAGAGAAATATATATACTTAAAGGACAGCAAATAGAAAAGTAGTGAATAGGGGCGCCTGGGTGGCTCAGTTTGTTGGGCCTCCGGCTTTGGCTCAGGTCATGATCTGACAATCTGTGAGTTTGAGCCCCACATCTGGCTCTGTGTTGGCAGCTCAGAGCCTGGAGCCTGCTTCGGATTCTATGTCTCCCTCCCTCTCTCTCTGTCCCCCTCCCCCTCATACTCTGTCTATGTGTCTCAGGAATGAATAAGCGTTAAAAAAAATTAATAAAAAAGTAATGAATATAAAATGAAGGAATTAAGCTTTACTGAAAGGAGTAGAAATAGTTCCATTCAGCCTTAGAGATGTAGGACAGAGTATACTTAACAGCTAAGTTTATGCAGTGGGTCATCATGAACTGAAATGTGTTGTAGTTTTGTTGTAATTCAAACCTCATGTCACTTATGAAATATTTTTGCTCTAGATAACTAAGGGGCCTATTCACAAATGAGTACAGTTGCATTGTAGTCAACCCTAAATGAAATTAACCTAATGTCAACCCCTAAATGAAATTAAAATTTGTAAACATAAAGAAAGTTCAGGGAAAATTCTGCTATTATATCTCTAAACTTGGAAGGGAGTCCATTGGGAATAGCTTTAGGGAATCAAACACATTGTTTAGAGAGCTATGACTTCAAATGTTAGTGGAATTAACTGACTGACTTTATTCTTCTGAAGGAAACTGAATGTTGCTGACTGTTAACACAATCACAGTTAACTTACATAACACTAGCAATTACTCAAATTTTCTATCCTTTGTGTTGCTTGGAAATGTGGGAAAGAAACTTTTTTCCTTCTTTTGATTTCAAGAATGTCAATTTGAAAAATATTTAAATCATCTATCACTTAAATTACAAAGTAGGAGAAAATCAAAATAGGGTTTTGTCAACTGCCTAATTTACTTACCTAGGAAATTTATATGGTGGAATAATTTGTTCCTGGGTGTTTGATCAGACTAGATGTCTGAATTAAATAATCAATATTATTCACTTCATTATTTAAGTGGTATGGCTGAAGCTTAGGAACCAACTTTTTATTTTTTAAAAAAATATGATGGGGCACCTGGGTAGTTCAGTCGGTTAAGCGTCCTACTCTTGGTTTCAGCTCAGGTCATGATCTCACAGTTTGAGAGTTCGAGCACCATGTCGGGTTCTGTGATGGTAGCACGGAGAAACATTTTTTAAAAATATGAAAAACACCTGAAGTCTGTGTACATAGAAATATAATTACTCTTAAAATTTTTTAACTTATTTATTCTTTAAAAATTTACTTATTTATTTGGAGACATGGAAAGAGAAGTGGGGGGAGCAGCAGACAGAGAGAGGGAGAGGGAGAGAGAGAGAATCCCAGGCAGGCTCCGAACCATCAACCCAGAGCCTGAGCCCGATTTGGGCTCAATCTTACAAACAGTGAGATTATGACCTAAGCCGAAATCAAGAGTCAGACACTTACCTGATTAAGCCACCCAGGTGCACCAAATGGCGATTTCCTAACTCTATCAGTCCTATATTTATTATTCTACAGTAAGGAAGTGCTTTACTTCCTCTTCATTTATTTATTTATTTATATTTCTTTCATTTATTTAATTATTTATTTATATCAGTGTGGACTAACGGATTCCTGTCATATTCAATGAGTTATAATCTAATACAAACATTCTTTTGGTGTTTATGTTAACACAGATTTGGCCTATAAAACCCCTTTAAGCTGATCCTGTATTCTTTTGGTAAGTCCCCATCAGTTTTTGACACTTTGTTACTTTGTGGTACAGCAAGTGTACCAGATTCCTCCTATTTATTTATTTATTTACATTAAAAAATATTATTTTTATTTTTACTTAAATTCCAGTTAGTTAACAGTGTAATATTAGTTTCTGGTGTACAATATAGTGATTCAACACTTTTATACCACGCCTGGTGCTTATCACAACAAGTACACGTCTTAATCCCCATCACCTATTTCACCCATCCTTCCACCCCTTCCCCCAGACTCATCTACTTTTTTCTCCCCCAGCTCTGGAATCAGCCTTTTCTCCAAAGAGCTCTGGTTCTCTTTAGAGGAGAATAACATTTGATCCGAGACCAAAATGTGCTTATTGCTCTGGGATGTTATTGCTTCTAGGCTCTCTCAGCATATATACATACACACACAAACACATTTAAATCAATCTATCATATTTTCTTTTAAAACCATGAGTTCATGCTAATATCTCCAATTCCAAACCAGAATACCACAGGATTCATTCTAGCCTTTTTTCCTTTCCACATTTATAATTCCCGTCTCTGATAGAGATGAAACTGGTTTTCATTATCTTCAATATATTGCCTCTTATTCGTTCATTCCCCCTGAATGTAACCAACTTTCCAGTCCTCCCGGCTGCCTCCTTGGCATCAACCTTACAAATCCTGTTGACCCTGTCTATATGAAGTGAAGAAAACACACACACACACACACACACACACACACACACACACACACACACACTTTTATTTATTTTTTTTGAGAGAGAGAGAGAAAGGGCGTGTGAAGGAGAGGGTCAGAGGGAGAGAGACTGAGAATCTTAAGCAGGCGCCACACTCAGCAAAGAGCCTGACACAGGGCTCTATCCCATGATGCTGGAATCATGACCTGAGTTGAAATCAAGAGTCCAGCGCTTAACTGAGTGAGCCACCCATGTGCCCCTTGCTGCAACCACTTTAAGTTTCTTTTTAATCTATCTATCCATCTATTGATGCCTCTGCCCATCCATTCATCTATATAATCTGAGCCATTTCAGAGTAATTTGCAGACTTATGTTTTACCTCTAATACTTCAGAATACATTTCTTTTTAAAGTTTACTTATTAATTTTGAGAGGGAGTGTGTATGCACACACACACAAGCCAGGGAGGAGCAGAGAGAGGAAGAGAGAATCTCAAGCCTGTGTGGAGCCCAACTCAGGACTCAAACCCACAGACTGTTACATCATGACCTGAGATAAAACCAAAAAGTTTGGACGCTTAACTGACTGAGCCATCCAGGAGCCCCCAAAATGGATATTTTCTAAATCCTTGTTCCTTCACATTTTTTGTGGTTGACCATTCCATTCTAACAATGAGCTTTCCTTGTTTATTTATTTACTATTTGTTTTTTGTTGGTTTATTATCAGTGTAAACTCTGGATTCTATTACCATGGATTCTGGTTATAACACATTACTGTTATTTTTATGTTCAGATTATCCCAGTGAGGGCCCTTCCAACCTGACTTTTGTGTTCTTTTAACATGTTCCATCACTTTCTGAGTACATCTTTACTTTCTGATGCAACATATTCCTGGCTCACTTGTTCATTTTATGCCCTAGTCCTGGAGTTAGTCATTTCTCCTTGAATCCTACTTATTTTGGGCATTCTCAACTGCAGAACTGAACTCGTTCCATTTGCTGAGGCTGAGAAAGCATTTACCTACTTTACATTGTCTATGAGCTCATACATTCTACAAGGGTCTGTTTTGCTCATCAGTGGATTCTCCACACCTAGAGCACCAGCTGTGCATATAAAAAGTGTTCCATAAATATTTGCTGAACAGTTTACATGCTGCCAAGCCTGTCTTAGAGAAATCTATTAGAGATATGGTTTCAATTTTAAGTTCAAGGATCACTACAGAGTAGTCACATTCTTTGCACTCATTTGTTATAACCACTTGTCATGCGACAGATTCATAGCTTAAAATAGATTATGTGTCTTGCCATTTACCTTGATGTTTTTATATTATTTTTAGAAGCCAACAGTTCAGTCTACAAAAATTTTTCATTGTCCCTTTTTCAAGACTGTCCTGTTTTCAAGATTTTCTAGATAGCTAGGAGTGATTTCAATAAATGTCATTCCTTTTACTGAGAATGAGGCAGTATGGACATTTTATGAAGACTGAAGTGTTCATTCAAAGTGGATGGTTGAGTATTTTATGCTTGTTTTCCTTGATGAACTGAAACTACAGTCATTTTATCATTAAAAAAAACCCACATGAGTTATTTTAACAGAATATTTAATATGGGAATTGGTTAAACAGGCACTGGAGAACTGAAAAGGCACAAAACACCGAAGTCACAGATAATAACCACAGAAAGCATTTACTACCTCTGCTGCTGGAGGAACACAGGAAAGAGGCAGGGGATATTAGAACTTAACAGCTAGGAGGAGGGGCCTTCTGGAATTGGGACCCAAACCTCTGAGAAGGCACTGCCTGACTGCTGCTGGTGTCTCTGAGGGGACTCAAAAAGGCTGGTTCTGGAAATGCTAGAAAAAACTGGGAACAGGAAATAACTGTTGCTGTCAGAGTGAAGGAGTGAAGATGTGAAGGATTCTAACGGGAACAACAGCAAACTCCCAACTCCCTAGTCCTGCCTTTCATTCTGTTCTAGCACCCCCTACTGGTGGAACATAAAATAGTTTTTTGCTCCTGTCAGTACTAGGGCTGAGTGAGTGTAGAGAAGTGGATTTAGAGCCAAGAGACAATCACTTGGTAGCACAACAGTTATAGAATCATATTGATACACTTCTACTCTGAAATGCTATGCTATCTATAGAACATTTGAATGTGTACTTGATGGATTTTACATATATATTTAAGTAATCTCTATACCCAAAGTGGGGCTAGGCAAGAACTCATGATCAAGAGTTGCCATGCTCAGGGCGCCTGGGTGATTCAGTCGGTTAAGCGTCCAACTTCGGCTCAGGTCATGATCTTGCAGTTTGTGAATTTGAGCCCCCATTGGGTTTTCAGCTGAGGAGCCCGCTTGGGATCCTCTGTCTCCCTCTCTCTGCCCTTCCCTTGCTCACACATGCACGCACTCTTTTTCTCTCTCAAAAATAAACATTAAAAAAACATAAAAATAAAAAAATAAGGTGAATTGATAATCACTGGCTGTTTTTTAAAAAGAAGAATCGCAGGGGCGCCTGGGTGGCTCAGTCGGTTAAGCGGCCGACTTCGGCTCAGGTCATGATCTCACAGTCCGTGAGTTCGAGCCCCGCGTCAGGCTCTGTGCTGACAGCTCAGAGCCTGGAGCCTGTTTCAGATTCTGTGTCTCCCTCTCTCTGACCCTCCCCCATTCATGCTCTGTCTCTCTCTGTCTCAAAAATAAACATTTAAAAAATAAATAAATAAAAAGAAGAATCGCATGCCCTTACGACCGAGGCAGCCAGGCACCCCAATTTGATGTATTTTTAAACTCAACTCTTTGTGTTTAACAATTGTTAAAGTCACGTCAAGATATATATGGATAATTTAGAAAGAATATTAAGATATAGAGCTGTCTTACTGTGAAGGAACTACATATAAAAAATCTGAATAACTCAGATTACAGATTCAAAACAAAGGTAGAATTTTGATCTCTGATTTGAGAAACAAATTATAAAGTTAGTGAATATAGTTTGATCTTGACAGAAACCTAATAAACTTGGAGACTTGCTTTTTAAGCTGCTGAAAGATTAGAAGTGAGAATAGGAGGGGGCAACAGAGAAGCTGTTATACAAGTCAGTTGACAACTACAAGGAGGGACAAATGACAAATAATAGGTAATAAAGGGAAGAACTAGAATAAAACCCGTAAACTAAAAATATACAGCTGGCTCCAGTCCCACTTAAGATTAAATGCCTTTGCATGGTACATGGTTACACATACAGTTTGACCCTTGAACAATGTTGGGGTTGGGAATGCTGACCCACACACAGTCTAAAATGAGAGTATAACTTGTAACTCCCCCAAAACTTAACTACTAATAGCCTTCTGTTGACCAGAAGCCTTACCAATAAAATAGTCATTTAACACATACTTTGTATACGTATTATATACTATCTTCTTACAATAAAGTAAGCTAGAGAAAATATTAAGAAAATTGCAAGGAAGAGAAAGTATATTTACAATACTACCCTGTATTTATTGAAAAAAAATCCTCTAAGTAGACCTGAGCAGTTTAAACCCGTGTTGTTCAAGGGTCAATTGTATTTTTGTTTATCTCACAGACATACTACTAAAAGGAGGTGCAGAGAGAGAGAGGAAGAATACCTTAGCTATCAAGACATATCCTGACAATGTCCATCTATTAAAAATCACAAATGCATCTACCTTTTAGTCCAGTCATCTCACTTCTAGGAACAAAACAATATATGCAACAAGATGATTCATTGTGGTATTAGTTATAACTACAACAGATTGGAAACAATGCATAAGTCCACCAATAGGGTTAAATAAATTCAGGTACAGCCATACATGGAATACTGTGCAACTGTGGATGAATGGAGGGATAGATAGATAGATAGATAGATAGATAGATAGATAGAACTGGAAACTTTTATACTGATGTAGAAAGATCTCCAAAATACTGTTAAATGAAAAAGTAAGATATATACACAATAACACAATATAGTATCATTTGTGTTAAAGAGGGGTAATTGTGTGTGTGTGTGCGTATAATGTCTCTGCAAAGATATACACACAGAAACTAATAACATTGGTTGCCTATACAGTAGAAAATTGAATAGCTGGAGGTCATGAGCAAGAGGGAAGCTTTTCACTATATCTTTTTTTTATATATTTAAACTTTTGAACCATTTATATGTATTAGTTTTTTAAATCTTTAATTTTTTTTTTAGAAAAAAGAAACAAAAAAAATGATTACCCTGATGTTTTGGATATTCCAGGATTTACTATATGTAAGTTAGTAATGTAAATGGCTCTGGCTACAGTACACTACTGTATTTATCGAAAAAAAATCCTGTAAGCAGACCTGCGCAGTTCAAACCTGTGTTGTTCAAGGGTCAATTGTATTTTTGTTTATCTCACACACTAAAAGGGGGTGCAGAGAGGAAAGAGGAAGAATACTTTAGCTATCAAGACATATTGTCCTGGGCCGCTTGGGTGGCTCAGTCAGTTAGGTGACGACTTTGGCTCAGGTCATGATCTCTCAGTTTGTGAGTTTGAGCACCGTGTTGGGCTCTGTGCTGACAGCTCGGAGCCTGGAGCCTGGAGCCTGCTTCGAATTCTGGGTCTCCTTCTTTCTCTGCCCCTCCCCCACTTGTGCTCTGTTTCTATCAAAAATAAACAAATAAATAAATAAAGACATATTGTCCTGATAATGTCCATCTGTCAAAAATCACAAACATAATAAGAGTTATGCTGTCATTAGTAAATTATCCTAAATTGATTTTAAAATCTTGATAATCAAGTTATATTATATTGGAAATTATAAGGCATCGTTAAGGCTGCTTATTTCCTATTTACTGACTTTCTATTAGTCTACCTTTATGCTCATTTTAGTGTAATGATGATGAACATAATGATTGGAATGTAATAGCTTTGTAAGAAAATTTTAAGTAAATTCCATGCCACAGGTGGGGCTCAAACTCACAACCCCAAGATCAAGACTTGCATGCTCTACTGACTGAGCCAGCCAGGAACTCCCTAACACATTTTTAATCCAGCATGGAATAATAGCAACTCAACATTGTTTTTAAAATCTTATTTTTGGGGCGCCTGGGTGGCTCAGTCGGTTAAGCGTCCGACTCCAGCTCAGGTCACGATCTCACAGACCGTGAGTTTGAGCCCCGAGTCGGGCTCTGGGCTGATGGCTCAGAGTCTGGAGCCTGCTTCCGGTTCTGTGTCTCCCTCTCTGTCTGCCCCTCCCCCATTCATGCTCTGTCTCTCTGTCTCAAAAATAAACGTAAAAAAAAAATTTTTTTTTTAAATCTTATTTTTAAGTAATCTCTACACCCAATGTAAAACTCAAACTTACAAACCGGAGATCAAGAGTCACATGCTTTACCAACTGAGCCAGCCAGGAACCCCTAGCAAATCAACATTTTAAGTGTTATTTACAAGTGACAGACTCTACTTAGTAAAGTTCTCCAATAGTAAGAAATACAGGTTTCCTCCTCTACCCAAAAGTTTGCTTTAGGCCACTTTGCTTTTACAAAATACCTGCCTTTATGCCTGGTTTTCCCTAATCAAAAGAAATCCAAAGGGGATTTCTGTTTTTACAAAATGGTAATGGCTTCTTCACTTTAAGCCATAATGGTTTATGAAAGGTTTGATAGGAAACCTTTTGGATGGGGTTGGTGGCGTGCAGGGGGCAGGGCAGGGACCTGTATTACAAACTACAGTGAGTTCCACAGCGACATCTAGTGTGTCCTTCTTGTAAAATTGCTTGGTCTTGCATATTTCTTTTTTTTCCAACGTTTTTTTTTTTTTTTTTTTTTTTTTATTTTTGGGACAGAGAGAGACAGAGCATGAACGGGGGAGGGGCAGAGAGAGAGGGAGACACAGAATCGGAAACAGGCTCCAGGCTCCGAGCCATCGGCCCAGAGCCTGATGCGGGGCTCGAACTCACGGACCGCGAGATCGTGACCTGGCTGAAGTCGGACGCTTAACCGACTGCGCCACCCAGGCGCCCCTGGTCTTGCATATTTCTGATAGAGTAGCTTGTGGCCATATGACTAGGCACTATTTTTGAAGTCGTGAAGGAAACAGCCTAACGAAAGTCTGTTTATTAATCCTTATTATCATTTTTTAGATTATAGTACAGAATGTGGTATTGTTTGGGGTTCTCATGGTACATATTGTAGCTGGACTAGAATTTACTACAGCAGGTGACACTGCAGTGTAAAAGTTATGTTTGATTGTTTTACAAATTTACTGTAAAATTTACATAGTTTATTGGGAAAAAATTAAAGAAGTTTTAGTCCATGTGTAAATGTTTAAATTATTAAGAACTGTTCAGTTCAAAGCTGCCTCATTCAAGATACTGTAATAGGAAAATGTTATAAAAGGGACCTCTGTACATTCAACAAAAATTCTATTTGTAGGGGCTCCTGGCTGGCTTAGTCAGTGGAGCATGTGACTCTTGATCTCGGGGTTGTGAGTTTGAGCCCCCTGTTAGGTGTGGAGATTACTTAAAAAATATATGTTTATATATATTATATATATAATATATATAAATTCTATTTGTAGAATGTTGAGAAGCTTCTAAGAAATCACCTGAGTGACTAATAAAGGAGTAACAGACAGTAATAGATGTATGCCTTGGCAGTACTAACGTTCTATTTAGTATGATAAAAAGGTCCAAATAGCTCCACAGTGATTTGTTTACAAAGACAAAATGATCCATAAATGACTATTTACTGATAATGCCATATAACTTTTTCCTGTTATAGTTATTTGGAATTGTCTTAGGAAAAGTGTCGCTGTTACTATGATAACTGAGAAACGAATACCTTAGTGTTATGTGTCCAATCCAATTTAACTGAACAAACTTCCCTTGAAGCCCTTCTGCCCCCTTAACCAAAGAGAAAATTGGATTTATTCTGTTATCTGATTATGGCGGCCCTCATTCTATTAATCAAAGCTATCTACCAAATCCTCACTTAACTAAGGAATTGAGTCTGAATGTTTGGAGTTACTTGGTTGTGCCTGGTTGAACATTCCTTCGTTGTTATCACAAGTAAAAATATAAACGCTTTGGTTAGATTCGCTTTCAAAATTCAGTCTTGATTAGTACCTATGTGGCCTCTTGATAATTACTTACTCCATTTGGGCTATAGTTTTCTCAGCAGCTAAATGAGGATTTAATCAGCTTTCCTAGAGATCAACAAGTAGTGATGACAGTAAGCATTCTTATTTAGTTCCTAAAGTAACTGTTTAGAAACTGTTTTTTAGTTCCTATTGTTTTACTTTTAAGTGTAGTATTTCACTGTGGGTTTTTGTAGGCTTTTGATAGTTAACCTTTATCAGTTAAGGACCCTCCCTTCTTTTGCTAGATTGAAAATTTGTTTTGTTTTTTAAAGTTTTGGTTTTTTTAAAATTTACTTCTGTGGGGGAAGGGGCAGAGACAGGTAGAGAGAAAGAATCCCAAGCAGGCTCCACACTGTGAGGGCAGAGGCTGATGCAGGGCTCGACCTCACAAACCATGAGATCATGACCTGAGCTGAAATCCAGAGTTGGATGCTTAAATGATTGAGCCACCCGTCTCCCCTGGTTTTTGTTTTTTTAAATAATGAGTGGGCATTGAATTTTATTGAATGGTTTTTCTGTATCTTTTGAGATTGCATAGTTGAAATTATAAGGAGCAACATGCTTAAAAAGATACAGGATTATGAGTTCATGCTTTTTTGGACCAAATAAAAACAACTCACAAAACCGGCCAAACTTTGAAAACATGGTATACCATTTGTAATTAGAACAAAAATTGCACAATTAGCACAGAATAACAAGAGAATATTAAAATAACATCTTCTATGCTTGCCCCACTCATTTTCCTTAGGACACAATTTCAAAATTCATTGATTCAGATGCAACTGATTTAGTTTTTTGGATTTTTAATTGTGGTAAAAAAAAAAACCCCACATATTTGTGATCTTTTTTTATTTTAGTTTTATTTTTTAAAACCTAACAAGTAGTACTTTTATAATTTTTTTAATGTTTTATTTTTATGTTTTTGAGAGGAGGTTTGGAACAGAGGATCTGAAGCAGGCTCCACGCTGACAGCAGAGAGCCCTATGAGGGGCTCGAACTCATGAACTGTGAGATCGTGACCTGAGCCAAAGTCAGATGGTTAACCGACTGAGCCACCCAGTGCCCCTTAACCATTTTTAAATGTACAGTTCTGTAGTGTTAGGTATATTCACATTGTTGTGCAATACATGTTCAAAACTGTTTTGTCTTGCAAAATTCTGTATCTGTTAAACAACTCTTCGTTACCCTCTCCCCCAAGCAGCTTCTGCAACCACCATTCTACTTTCTGTTTCTATTAATTTGGCTACTTCAGATACCTCATATAAGTGGAATCATACAGTATTTGTCTTTTTGTGACTGGCTTACTTCACTTTGTACAATGTCCTCAAGTTTCATCCATGTTGTAGCATGTGATGGGATTTCTGGGCTTTTCAAGGTTGAATAATATTCCACTGTATGTTCATCACATTTTGTTTATCTATTCATCTATTTTTCTGGATATTTGGGTTGCCCTCTTCTCAAGGCTATTGTGAATAATGCTGTTATGAACATGGGTGTGCAAATATCTTTTCAAGATCCTGCTTTCAATTCTTTTCAATATGTATCCAAAGGTGTTTAGATCATATGGTTAATTCTATTTTTAACTTTATGAGGAATATCCATACTGTTCCATAGTGGTTGTACTATTTTACATTCCTATCAATAGTATGCGAGGGTACCAACTTCTCCAAACCCTCACCAACACTTATTACTGTTTTGTTTTCATTTTATTAAGTTTAAAATTTTTTTAATGTTTATTTTTGAGAGAGAGAGACAGAGAATGAATAGGGGAGGAGCAGAGAGAGAGAGGGAGACACAGAATCTGAAGCGAGTTCTAGGCTCTGTGCTGTCAACTCAGAGCCCAGAGAGGGGTTTGAACAGTGAGATTATGACCTGAACAAAGTCGGACGCTTAACTAACTGCTTGAGCCACCCAGGCACCCCTAATTTTAAGTTTTTTAATTTTAATGCTAGTATAATTAACATACGTGTCATATTTGTTTCAGGTGTACAATATAGTGATCGAACAGTTCTATACATTCATTACTCAATACTCATCATGATTAGTGTACTCTTTAATCCCATAACCCTCCCACCTCCCAAACCATCTGTTTGTTCTGTATGGTTAAGAGTCTGTTTCTTGGTTGTCTTTTTCTCCTTTGTTTGTTTGTTTCTTTTTGTTTGTTTTTAAAGTAGGCTCCACACCCAATGTGGGGATCAAACTCATGACCCTGAGATTAAGAGTGGTACGTACCGACTGAGCCAGCCAGCTGCCCCCGGTTGTTTTGTTTCTTAAATTCCACACTTAATGAAATCATATGGTATTTGTCTTCCTCTGACTATTCCATTTAGGATTATACTTTCTACATCCATCCATGTTGTTGCAAATGGCAAGATTTCAGTCTTTTTTTATGGCTGAATAATATTCCATCATACATATATACCACCTCTTTTTTATCCACTCATTAATCGAGGAACACTTGGGCTGCTGCTATATCTTGGCTATTGTAAATAATGCTGCTGTAAACATAGGGATGCATATATCCTTTCGAATTAATGTTTTCATATGTTTTGAGTAAATACCTGATAGTGTGATACCATGTCATAAGGTAGTTGTATTTTAAAACTTTTGAGGAACCTCCATACTGTCTTCCACAGTGGCCACAATAGTTTGCATTCCCATCAACAGTGCACAAGTCTTCCTTTTTTTTCCACATTCATGCCAATACTTGTTATTTTACATAGTGGGGTTTTTTTTAAATATATTTTTTTAAATATTTATTTATTTTTGAGAAAGAGAGAGACAGACGTGAGCTGGGGAAGGTGAGAGAGAGAGGAAGACACAGAATCCAGAGCAGACTCCAGGCTCCGAGCTGTCAGCATGGAGTCCAACATGGGGCTTGAACTCACCAACTATGAGGTCATCAGCTGAGCCAAAGTCAGACGCTTAACCAACTGAGCCACCCAGCCACCCCAACATAGTGGGGTTTTTTTGATAATGGTCATCCTGATGGGTGAGAGCTGATATCTCATTAGATTTGCATTTCTGTAGTGATTAGTGATATTGAGCATCTTTTCATATGCTTCTTGTCCATTTATATATCTTTTTGGAGAAATATCTATTCAAGTTCTTTTCATTTTTAAATTGGGTTACTTGGGGTTTTTTGTTGCTGTTGAGTTGTAGGAGTTTTAAAGATATATATTTTGGACCTTAACTTCTTTCTTTTTATTTTTTTTAATGTTTTATTTTATTTTTTGAAAGACAGAGACAGAGTGTGAGCAGGGGAGGGGCAGAGAGAAAGGGAGACACAGATTCCAAAGCAGGCTCCAGGCTCTGAGCTGTCAGCGCAGAGCCCGACGCGGGGCTCGAACCCATGAACGTGAGATCATGACCTGGGTCGAAGTCAGATGCTCAACTGACTGAGCCACCCAGGCACCCTGGACATTAACTTCTTATTAGATGTATCATTGGCACATATTTTCTCCCATTCTGTAGGCTGCATTTTTACTCTGTTGATTATATCCTTTTGTTTTGTTTTGTTTGGAACTGCACCTCTAAAAGACATTGAGATGCTGTTTGTTTATTTTTTTTTAACTTTATTCATTTTTGAGAGAGAGAGAAAGAATGCGAGCAGGGGAGGGCAGAGAGGGAAAGAGAATTCTAAGCAACTTCCACTCTGTCAGAGCAGAGCCCAACATGGGACTCGAACTCATGAACCATGAGATCATGACCTGAGCCAAAGTCAGATGCTTAACTGCATGAGCCACCCAGGTGCCCCTGATTATATCCTTTCATGCATAGAAGTTTGAAAGTTTGGTTTAGTCCCGTTTATATGTTTTTGCCTGTGTTGCCTGTGGTTTTTGGTGTCATTTCCAAGAAATAATTGCGAAATCCAATGTCATGAAGGCTTTCCCATATGTTCTCTTCTAGGATTTTTACAGTTTTATATCTTACATTTAAGTATTTATTTTGAATTATTTTTTATATATGGTGTAAGGTAAGGGTCCACCTTCATTCTTCAGTCATGTGGATACCCAGTTTTCCAAACTCTATTTATTGAAAGGATTTTCACCACTGAGTCGTCTTGGCAACCTTGTTGGCGATCATTTAACTATATGTGTGAGGATTCACTACTGGACTCTACTGTATTCCATTGGTCCATATGTCTGGCTTATGTGGGTACCACACTGTTTTAATTATTGTAGCTTTGTAATATATTTTGAAACCAGCAAGCATGAGACCTCCAACTTTGTTTTTTTTTTCAAGATTTTGTTCAGGGTCTAAATTTTAAAAAACCAAGTATGTAACATTTATAATTGCTAAAATCACTTTCTCATGTTTATGATCTCCAGCACTTTTCTTTTTTAATGTTTTATTTATTTTGTTGGGGGGGGGGGGCAGAGAGAAGAGAATCCCAAGCAGGCTCCATGCTGTTAGCACAGAGCCCAGAGCAGGGCTTGATCTCATGAACAGTGAGATCATGACCTGAGCCAAAATCAACAGTCAGACACTAAACTGACTGAGCCACCCAGACGCCCTGATCTCTACCACTTTTTAGCTAACTTTGGAAAGCTTTTTGGACTTAAAAGAATATGAACTATACCGTAAAGAAGGTACATACAATAAATAAACAATTTCATGACCATAAAACCACCATCCTCATCAAGAAATACAACACTACCCTCAATTGCTTCCCTGCCTCTGTGTTCTTTCTGGATCACAATCCCCTCCTTCCATAGGAGGTTACCACTATTCAGCCTTTCCTGAAAATTATTTCCTTCTCCTTATAGTTTTAAGACTTAAATATACATCTTTAAACAATGTAATTTTACCTGTTTTTGAACTTTAATTTGAATCATATTGTGTATTATTTTAACTTGCATTTTGTATATAAAATTTTTTCTCATTTTATTTATTTGAGAGGGAGAGAGAGAGACAGTGTAAGCAGAGGAGAGAAGAAGAGAGGGGGGGAGAGAGAGAGAGAGAGAGAGAGAGAGAATGAGAGAGAATGAGAGAGAATCTTAAGCAGGTTCCAAGTTTGGTTTGGAGCCCGAAGCTGGGCTTGATCTCACGACCCTGGGACCATGACGTGAGCTGAAATCAAGAGTCAGAAGCTCAATGAACTGAGCTACCGAAGCACCCCTTAACTTGCATTTTTGGCTCAACATCGTGAAATTCTTCTGTGCTGTCTAGCTATAGTTCATACATTATAATATTCCATTATATAAATATACCACAATGTATCCATCTATTTTACTACTGACAGACAGTTTTATTGAGTTTCCAGTTTTTGGTAATTACTCTCAGTATTATTTATACACCTTTTTAAAAAAAAAATTTTTTTTAACGTTTATTTATTTTTGAGACAGAGACAGAGCATGAACGGGGGAGGGGCAGAGAGAGAGGGAGACACAGAATCGGAAGCAGGCTCCAGGCTCTGAGCCATCAGCCCAGAGCCCGACGCGGGGCTCGAACTCACGGACCACGAGATCGTGACCTGAGCTGAAGTCGGACGCTCAACCGACTGAGCCACCCAGGCGCCCCTATACACCTTCTTTACATGTATCTTTTTTTTTTTTTAAGTAATCTCTATGCCCACCATGAGTCTTGAACTCACAACCCCAAGATCAAGAGTTGCATGCATTACTGACTAAGCCAGCCAGGCACCCCTTCATGCATCTTGATGCTCAAGTGTAAGAGTCTATCCAGGGTATATATTTGAGTAGATTGCTCATTCTTAGGGTACATGTATATTCGACATATGTCAGCTTGTTTTTCAAAGTTGTACCAACTTACAGTCTCATCAGTAGCTCATGGACATTCCCATTATTTCACATGCTTTTTTGGTGTAACACTATTTAATTTTTGGCAGATTGGTGAATGTGTAATAGTATCTGTGGTTTTGCTTTACACGAACCTAATTACTTACCAATGATGCCAAACATCTTTTTATGTTTATTGCTGATGTGTGAACTCCCTGTTAAAGACTTTTGCTCATTTTTGGCAAAAGATGGTCTTTTAATTTATTTGTAGGAATTCTTTATGTTCAGGATTGCCTTTTGTCACCCATGTATGTTGTAAATATTTTCTTTCGTGTTTGGTGCTTTCTCTCTTTATGAGGTTTTCTCATGAAATGAAGGTCTTTATTTTAATGTAGTCAAAATTATGTCTTTTTGTTTATGGTTAAAGTCTATATATATATATATATATATATATATATATATATATGTATATATATATAAATTCAATATATATATTAAGTCTTAATACACACACACACACACACACACACAGGAAATTTGGGCATATTGCTTTGTGAAATGCTTGTATTTTGCCCATTTTTCTATTGGTTGCTTTTTTTAATTTTAATTTTTTTAAAGTTTATTTATTTTGAGAGAGAGAAAGAGAGAGTGCAGGCAGTGTGTGCAGGGAGGGGCAGAGAGAGGGAATCCCAGGCTAACAGTGTGGAGCTCAATGCAGGGCTCAAACTCACCAACTGTGAGATCATGACTTGAGCTGAAATCAAGAGTCCAATGCTTAACCGACTGAGCTACCCAGGCACCCCTTGGCTGCTTCTTTTAAAGATAGATCTTTAGGAGCCACCTGGATGACTCAGTCAGCTGAGCGTCTGACTTCAGTTCAGGTCATGATCTTGCAGTTTGCGAGATCAAGCCCCACATCAGGCTCGCTGCTGGCAGCCTGTTAGCATAGAGCCCGCTTCAGATCTGCTGTCCCCCTCTCTGCCCCTCCCCTGCTTGTGCTCTCCCAAAAATAAATAAATATTAAAAAATGTTAAAGGTATGGGAATGCAAGCTGGTGCAGCCACTCTGGAAAACAGTATGGAAGTTCCTCAAAAAACTAAAAATAGAACTACCCTACGACCCAGCAATTGCACTACTAGGTGTTTATCCAAAGGATACAGGTGTGCTGTTTCAAAGGGACACAGGCACCCCCATGTTTATAGCAGCACTATCAACAATAGCCAAAGTATGGAAAGAGCCCAGATGTCCATTGATGGATGAATGGATAAAGAAGATGCTGTATGTGTATACATATATATATATACGTATATGTGTATATATGTATATATATATACGTATATGTGTATATATATATATATATATATATATATATATATATATATATACACACACACACACACACATAATGGAGTATTACTCGGCAGTCAAAAAGAATGAAATCTTGCCATTTGCAACTACATGGATGGAACTGGAGGGTATTATCCTAAGTGAAATTAGCCAGTCAGAGAAAGACAAATATCATATGACTTCACTCATATGAGGACTTTAAGAGACAAAACAGATGAACATAAGGGAAGGGAAACAAAAATAATATAAAAACAGGGAGGGAGACAAAGCATAAAAGATTCATAAATATGGAGAACAAACAGAGGGTTACTGGAGGGGTGTGGGAGGGGGGATGGGCTAAATGGGTAAGGAGCACTAAGGAATCTACTCCTGAAATCATTGTTGCACTATATGTTAACTAATTTGGATGTAAATTTAAAAAATAAAATTAATTAAAAAATATATATATATATTTAAAATGATATATTTAATGTATATAAAATTTCTATGTATATATAAAATACTAAAAAAAATTTTAAGGTAGATCTTTAGAAATTCTTCATATATTCCAGATACGAACCCTTTATCAGATGCACATATAGCAAATATATCTTCCACCACTCTCTGGCTTGCCTTTGCCCTCTCTTAATAATGTGTTTTGGTGATAAGAAGTTTTTAATTTTACTAGAGTTCAATTTATCAATTATTTTATTTATGGTTGGTGCTTTTTATGTCTTATTTAAGAAAGCTTTACCTACTCAAAGTTCATAAATATATTTCCCTATACTTTCTTTTAAAATCTTTATTGCTTTATCTTTCTAATTTTAAGGATAACCCATCTAGAATTTTTATAGATTGTGAGGTAGGGATTAAGTTTAATGTTTTTTTCCATATGGATATTCAGTTGACCCATACTAAAAAGACCATCCTTTCTGCACTACACAGCAAAATATAGTCTTTGTCATCTATCAGGTGACTCTACTCAACCTGTGAACTCTGTTCTGTTCCATTGACTTATCTGTCCATTGTTGGAACAAAACCACATGTCTAAATTCCCACAGTTTTTATAATATGCTATATATATATATATAGCATATGCTATATATATATATATATATCTTTTATAATAGAACTGTTATTTAGCCGTGTGGTTGTTCAGCTTTGTTCTTCTTTGAAATCGCCATAGCTCTTCTTAGCTCTTTGCATTGCCGTCTAAATATTACAATCAGTGAAATCAAAATTTTGTGTCAATTTTCATATCAAAAAATCTGCTGGGATTTTGAATGAGATTATATTGAATCTATAGATGAGTTGGGGAAGAACATCTTTGTGTTAACTCTTCCAATCTATGAGCATGGTATTTACTTGGACTTCTATTTAATTTCTCTTAAACAGAGAAGTTAGTAGTTTCCAGTGAAAGGTCTTTTACATTACTTGTTAGATCAAGTTCCATGTTTTTTGATGCTTTCTGTATTATTATAAGTGGTATTTTTTCAAAATTTCATTTTCAATTTTTTTCTTGCTGATATACAGCAACACAACTGATCTCAGTGCAATAACATTATATTCAGAGGTGTTGTTAAATGAACCTATTAATTCTAATTGTTTTGGTTTTTCTACAATCATGTCATCTGTGAGTAATTAGTTTTCTTTCTTTCCAGCTTTCCCTTTTTATTTATTCTGCTTTCTTGTTATTTAAGAACTCCAGTGCAATGATGAATAAAAATGATGATGGTAGACATTGTCTTAATTCTTGGTTTCAAATGGAAAGCTTTCAAAATTTTACCTAATCACTGATTATACCTCACAAGTTTTCCTAGTTATATCTTTAACATCACTCAGGTCAAAAATTTTTTTTTTTTTTCAAATTTTTTTTTTTTAACATTTATTTATTTTTGAGACAGAGAGAGACAGAGCATGAATGGGGGAGGGTCACAGAGAGAGGGAAACACAGAATCGGAAACAGGTTCCAGGCTCTGAGCTGTCAGCACAGAGCCCGACGCAGGGCTCGAACCCACGGACCGCGAGATCGTGACCTGAGCCGAAGTCGGACGCTTAACCGACCGAGCCACCCAGGCGCCCCAAAAATTTTCTAATTTCTATTGTACCCTTTTTTGATTCGTAAGTTATTTGAAAGTACATTGTTTAATTTCCAATAACAGATTTTCTCAGTACTGTTCTTTATTGATTTCTAGCTCAAATGCACTATAGTCAGAGAATATGCTATGAAATATTTCAGTCTTTTAAAACTTTGAGGTTTTTTTGTTTTATGGCCCAACATTATGGTCAATTTTGATTAATGTTCCAGTTCCAGTTGAAAAGAACATGTACAATAGGCAGAATTTTAACTCCTCCTTCACCTCCTCGTGTTAATTTGTGGATATGTTACATTATATGACAAAGGGACTTTGAAGATATAATGATTAAAATAGGGAGATCATCCTGAATTATCCAAATAGGCCTATCATCACATGAGCCCTTGAAAGCAGAACAAGGCAGAGTCAAAATGTGAGGACTCAGCAGTCTTTGCTGGCTTGAGGATGAAGACGGGCCAGGTGCAAAGCGTAAGAAATTGAATCCTGCCACAATCTTGAAGGTATTTGGATGTAGATTCTTCCCCAGAGACTTCCCCTACTGAATCCTTGATTTTGGTGTTCTGAGACCCTAAGCAGAGAACTCAGCCTGGGCCACGCTGTGCCCATACTTCTGACTCATGGAAACTAAAATAATAAATGGCTATTTTTGTTTAAGTAATCTCTGCATCCAACGTGGGGCTCAAACTCATGACCTGAGATCAAGAGTCACATGCTCTATGGACTGAGCCAGCGGTGCTCAATAGCTATTGTTTTAAGTTGCTAAATTTATGGTTATTTGTTGTAGCAATAGAAAATTAAAGCAACATGCATTCTGTCTTTGTTGTAATGAGGTGTTCTATACATATCAGTTATCAACTGTTATACAGTAAAAGAAATATAAAACTTAGTTGCTTAAAACAAGATAGGGAAGCATTGAGAATACATAAACAGCTCCTACAACTCAGTAAGAAAACAACCCCCCAAATGGGCAAAAGATTTAAACAAACAGTTCATAAAAGACAATATACAAATGCCCAGTAAGAACACCTCATCACACGTGTAGATGTGTCGACTCACCACTGCAGTCAAGAAACATTGGTATTCCGTCACCACAGATATCTTCCTTGAGCCTTCAGTCACACTCACTCACTCTCCCCCAGCAGTCTCCCCAACACTAGGTGACTACTAACCTATTTTCCATCTCTACAATTTTGTCATTTATAGTGTTATATAAATTGAATCACATAGTATAAGACCTTTTGAGATTGTCTTTTCACTCAGCATGATCTCTTGAGTTTCATACAAATTGTGCAATAGTCTGTATTTTTTTATTGCCAAGGATTCCGTGCTATGAATGGTTTAACCATTCACATATTAAGGGAGTCCCAGGCTTGTTCCATTCAACATGATGTCTGGGCCATTCATCCACATTGTTACATGAAACTGTAGATTACTTATTGCTATCTGATAGTCCACTATGTGCATTCTACATTTACCTATTCTCTGTTGACAGACATGTGAACTATATCCTAGGGGAGATATTATGAATAAAAACTATTACAGGCATCTACCAATGAAGCTAGTATTTTTTGGTGGATGTTTTCATGCTTCATGGGTAAATACCTGAATGGAATTACTACATCATTTATTAATTTTTTCTTACTTTCATTTAAAATGAAAATAGAGATGGGGCGCCTGGGTGGCGCAGTCGGTTAAGCGTCCGACTTCAGCCAGGTCACGATCTCGCGGTCCGTGAGTTCGAGCCCCGCGTCAGGCTCTGGGCTGATGGCTCGGAGCCTGGAGCTTGTTTCCGATTCTGTGTCTCCCTGTCTCTCTCTGCCCCTCCCCCGTTCATGCTCTGTCTCTCTCTGTCCCCAAAATAAATAAAAAACGTTGAAAAAAAAAAAAAAAATAGAGGTGCCTGGGTGGCTCAGTCAGTTGTGTGTCTGACTTCGGCTCAGGTCATGATCTCACGGTTCGTGAGTTCAGGCCCCACATCGGGCCCTGTGCTGACAGCTCAGAGCCTGGAGCCTGTTTCAGATTCTGTCTCCCTCTCTCACTGCCCCTCCCCCACTGGTTTTCTGTCTCTCTGTCTCTCTCTCAAAAATAAAAGAATTTTAAATGAAAAGATTGTTTTTGAAAATAGATTAATACCCGTGAAAAATGTAATAGAGTGTAACCATTTAGATTGTTCACTTTACTGATAAGAAAAAATTTCAGTAAGAAACTTGGCACATTGTTTTTCACCTGCTAAAATGTTATCATCTGGGCACATCTGAAATGCTGGCAGATAGGTGGGCTATAAGGGGTCTATTGGCCAGGGATCTTCATCACTGTCATAGAGGATTTGCGAGGACAGAAGGACAGTATAGGCTGGGAAGAGAGTGTGAACAAAAAGTGCATGGAGAAACACCATGTAGTTTAGGGAGGGAATGAAGTTGGGAAACTCAAAGAAAGGGAACCAAGAGGCTGACAGAGGCCTTATTTCCCCTAGCTGGGCCTTGGTAGTTGTCCTGAGAACAGCAAGGAGCCACTGCGGGTTATTGAGCAAGAGATTTGTCACTTTAGTAGCTAGTGTCAGGGAAGGGAAGATTGCCCTGCCCTGGTTAGCCCTTAAGTCCTAGATACCTCTGTCCCTGAGGCTCGTGGCCCCCATGTAGTATCCACTATCCTCAAGCTATCAGGTATGGGTAGGTGGGGTGTCTGAAGATCAGGGATCAAGAAAGAAAACTGGTCCCTGCTACCCTCTGTCCCCTGCCCACCAGCCCCAAGCTGAATGTAATTGTCCTCAATGAGCCATCATCCTCGTCTTCACCCACCTCCGGGCAGACCCCCTTTCCTGTCCTGGGCAGCAGGCAGTGCTGGTAGCTGGCACAGTATTTGTGGCAGAGGTGGCACTTGGCAGCAAGTGAAACGAGAGGACCACAACCCCCAGCACGCCTACCCGCATAGGCCATGCCCAGGCTCTGAGGGTCCCACGATGCCTTGGTTTGCCTCACTCATGGAGGCAGCTGAAGACATCAGTGACCTCAGCTTCTACCAGAACAACTTTAGCTCCAAGGAGACCCCCAGATGCCAGGCAGCCCTGGAGCAGAGTCCTGTCAAAAGAATAGCTAGCGCTGGAGATGGTCTGCACCTGAACCAGAGGAGTACCTGGGGAGGAGTGTCCAGGCTAGAAAAGCACCTGTGGGAGCTGTGCAGTCCATGGAGGAAACTTCCAGCTCTGGAACTGCTACATCATTTAGCATTCAACAGTACTACCAGATAGTATGCCAAATAGGCATTGTGCTGCAGTTCTAGTTGCTCCATTAGCGGGCTCACACTTGATGTCGTCAGCCTTCAACATTTTCAAGTGCTTATTTGGATATTCCTTTTTTAAGGGCTTTTCAAGTTTTGTTAGTTTTCATTTGGGTTGTCTTTTTCTTACTGATTTGTGGGACTTTTAAATACATGTATCCAGAACATCTCCTGCCATTCTTTCATTCGTTTACTTTTTAGCAAGATCTTTTTGATTTATACTTCTTAAATTGGTCAGTGCTTTTTGGATCCTATTTTTAAAATGTTTGCCAACTCTAAGGTCAAGATGTTACCTTTTTTTTTTTTTTTTTTTTTTTTGGAGCTTGACTTAACTTTCACATTTAGGTCAATGATCCACCTCAAATTAATTTTTTGTGCATAATAGGAGTTAGGGGTTAAGTTTTTCCTATGTAGAGATCTTATTTCTCTGACACTTTTTTTGTTTTTGTTTTTTTTTACTTGGCAATGACTAGCTTGTATTTGCTGAAATAGCATAATGGGCGTGTAGGACCAGCCAACTGAACTTCAGAAGCATAAAACTACACTGCATGTCTGGGTCTGTATTTGTGAATACCTTCAATGACTCTAACAGAAGTGTTAAAAGGCTTTGTGATGTGCTGAACACAATACCATGTGGTTCTGTTGATGCTTGGGTGAGAGAATATTTTATTGTATCTGAAATCCCACTGGGGAACTTTCTTCTAAGGCATGTTTTTTATAGTTGACACAGCGTTACATTAGTTTTAGGTGTACAACACAAGTCCATATGTATGCTAAGTTAGCTCAAGTGTAGCTACTGTCTGTCATCATACAACACTATTACAATGTCACTGACTATTCCCTATATTTGTTATTTTTTTAAAAATGTTTATTGGGGCGCTTGCGTGGCTCAGTCGATTGAGCGTCAGACTTTGGCTCAGGTCATGATCTCACCGTTCGTGCATTCGAGCCCTGTGTTGGGCTCTATGCTGACACCTCGGAGCCTGGAGCCTGCTTCAGATTCTGTGTCTCCCTCTTTCTCTGCCCCTCCCCTTCTCGTTCTCTTTCTCTGTCTCTCAAAAATAAACATTAAAAAAAAATTTTTTTAAGCGTTTATTTTGAGAGAGAGAGAGAGAGAGAGAGAGCACGTGAGTGAGCAGGGGAGGGGCAGATAGGGAGAGAGCGAATCCCAAGCAGTCTCTGCACTGACAGCATGGAGCCCGACACGGGGCTCGATCCCACAAACCATGATATCATGACCTGAGCTGAAATCAAGAGTTGGATGCTTAACCGACTGAGCCACCAGGTGCCCCCTCTATATTTATTTTTAAAAACCATCCTTTCACTGACAAATGCATGAATGAATTATGAAGTGATACATATATTTCTGCTGCAATTGCCATATCCATATTATCTCAAAATTCTTGTTACCTTTTCAGTTACCTAGCTCATAATTTTATGACTGGTTAGTAATTTTTTTAGAAGTAATTTCTGTCCCCATTGTGGGGCTCAAACTCACAACCCTGAGATCAAGAGTCACAAACTCTACTGAGATAGCCAGGTGCCTCTGGTTAGTCATTCTTTAAATTATTTCTGTTCAGGGGTGCCTGGGTGGCGCAGTCGGTTAAGCGTCCGACTTCAGCCAGGTCACGATCTCGCGGTCCGTGAGTTCGAGCCCCGCGTCAGGCTCTGGGCTGATGGCTCGGAGCCTGGAGCCCGTTTCCGATTCTGTGTCTCCCTCTCTCTCTGCCCCTCCCCCGTTCATGCTCTGTCTCTCTCTGTCCCAAAAATAAATAAAAAACGTTGAAAAAAAAATTAAAAAAAAAATAAATTATTTCTGTTCAAATAACTGATGTCATTTCTGCCTCCTGACTAGAATCCGGTATGCTGACAAAGGGCTAGTATCCAGAACATTTAAGAACTACAAATCGGGGCGCCTGGGTGGCTTAGTCGGTTAAGCGTCTGACTTCGACTCAGGTCACGATCTCATGGTTCGTGGGTTCGAGCCCCGCGTCAGGCTCTGTGCTGACAGCTCAGAGCCTGGAGCCTGTTTCAGATTCTGTGTCTCCTTCTCTCTGTGACCCTCCCCCATTCATGCTCTGTCTCTCTCTGTCTCAAAAATAAATAAACATTAAAAAAAAAAAATTAAAGAACTACAAATCAATATGAAAGTTGTCATTGGCACATAAGCAGACTCTATAACCCAATAGACAGAAATACATATATATGTATCCACCAAAGGATACAAAGAAATGTTCATGGCAGCATTTTTTGGTAATAGCCAAAACCTTGGAACAACCCAAATACCCATTAAAAGTTAAATGGATAAATTATACTATATCCATACAATTAAATGCAACATACCAATGACAATAAACAACCTACCACTACATATAATTATATGGATTAATCTCACAATGTTAAGTGAAATCCAAAGGAGTACATATAATTAATGTATGACTTTATTTACAAAGCAACAACAAAAAAATCCATGTTGTTAGCACAGTGGTTACTCTAGGTGGGGTGTTGGGGAGGCATAGAAACTAGAAGGGAGAGGAGTCTGTGGCGGGGGGGGGGGGATTGGTAATACTGTTTCTTGAACTGTGTGGGGCTGTATAGTCTCATTTTAGGCACAAACCAAAGCCCTTCCTTAACATATTGCCAAGTCTCAAGCCACTGCCCACTATTCTTAGAACTATCTACACTTCTGCTCCTGCCATAACACTGAAATTTTCACCAAAGTCATCTGATGGTAAATTTAGTAGACATCATTTCTCTGCCCATATTTACTCCACATTACTATGGACCTACTCTTCTTAAAATGCTCTCTTCAGATTCTTAAATCAAACTGAACATTGCTGGAGGGGTGAACACTGGGTGTTATATGTAAGTGATGAATCACTAAATTCTCCTGAAACGATTACTGCACTATATGTTAACTAACTTGGATTTAAATAAAAATTTTAAAAAATGCTCTTTTCAGTGACAACTGCATGCTCCTAGTCTTCCTTCATCATTCATTCCATTCCTTAAATATGGATAATCATCCTTAGCTCTTTCACACTTCCACATCTGTGGATATTACATTCCCATCACTTGGAATTTATCACTTTCTTTTCTTTTAAAAATTTTTTTAGCATTTATTCAATTTTGAAAGACGAAGAGAGACAGAGCATGAGCAGGGGTGACGCAGACATAGGATCTGAAGCAGGCTCCAGACTCTGAGCTGTCGGCACAAAGCCCAACGCGGGACTCGAACTCACAGACCAAGAGATCATGACCTGAGCCAAAGTCGGACGCTCAACCGACCGAGCCACCCAGGTGCCCCAGAATTTATCACTTTCTATGGACCCCCAACTATTCCTAATTTCTCTAAGCTTCAGATCCTAACTGCCAACAGATGATCTTCATCTAGATTTATTCCTATAGTATCTGAGTGCTTACTACGTGTCAAGTATTGTGTTAGATGCTAGTATTTCTCATAGGGTTATCAAATTCAGTATATTCAAACCCAAAATCTATCTTCTTCCTATATTTAGTATTCTTTTAGAATTCTTTCAGTGACTGGCACCACCTTCCACTAGGCCAACCAAGTAAAACATTTCTAGGTAATTTTAGTCCTCTCTGACCATCTTATTAATCAAGTCTATTGAATTTACCTCTGAGTGATAAATCTACTTCTCTCTCCAGCCTTATTGCTATTCATTCATTTAATTTTATAATCAATTTTTGGAATGATGAACATATGAAACTGAACAAAGAAAACGTCAATATGAATTCCAAAGCAGTATTTAACAGTCTCCAAATGACCAAGTTAAATATTCATATAACTTGTCAGTTTAAGACAGTTGTGGTAGCCAAACCATACAGGATGCACCCTAATCACCCCTGCCTCTTGGTCCTCACTCTTTTGTTAATACTTTCTCTGTATTTTCACTTCTCTGTAAGACCAACAGAATATATAGAAAAAAGTGATGGTGTGTCATTTCCAAGACTAGGTTATGTTAATACTGTGGTTTCAATCATGGGTGCACCGTCTCTCTTGGATTGCTCTGGGAGAAGTCAGCGGCCACAGCATGAGGGCACTCAGGTAACCTTTGATGTCTCCACCCAACAGCTGGAGGAACTCAGTAAGGAACCTCAGGCCTACCCACTATCCTGTGAGCTTGAGTAAGATTCTGCCCTAATCAAGCTTTTAGATGATACTGCAGCTCTAACTACAAAGTCATGAAACCACACAACCAAGTCACTCCCTGATTTCTGACCCATACAAATGGCAAAAATTGTCTTAAGTTGCTAAGTCTTGAGGTTACATACTAACAGACAACTTATTTCTTCTAATTAAGCCATAACCATGATATGCTAATTTCTGTTACTAAGACAAAACAGATACATTTTACACTGCCTCACAATTTCAAATTATTCAGTCACAAGATCAATATGTTAAATCCTGGACAATAAAGTCCATAGTGATTTAGTATAAAAACATTTGATTAGAATTCTATTTTCTTAGGGGCACCTGGGTGGCTCAGTGAGTTAAGCTTCCAACTTTGGCTCAGGTCATGATCTTGCAGTCTGTGAGTTCAAGCCCCACGTCGGGCTCTGTGCCGACAGCTCAGAGCCTGGAGCCTGCTTTGGATTCTGTGTCTCCCTCTCTCTCTGCCCTACCACTCTTGCACTCTCTCTCTCTCAAAAAATAAACATTAAAAATAATGAAAAAAAAAAAAAGAATTGTATTTTCATAATTTATTCCCAATAAGCTCTGACAAATTTTTGGTCCTTTGACTTACAAAGGTTAAACATTACTAATGTCCTTCAATTAGGTAAAGAAAATAGGCAACAATAAATATTGAAACTGCTGGTAAACCTATATTGCTATTAGTTGAAACAGTCAAATGGTTTTTTTTCTTCTTTTTTAAAACTACTTTTGAGGGCTCCAGAGTGGTTCAGTTGGTTAAGCAGCTGGCTTTGGCTCAGGTCATGATCTTGTGGTTTCTGAGTTTGAGCCCCGCATCAGGCTCTGTGCTGACAGCTCAGAGGCTGGAGCCTGCTTCAGATTCTATGTCTCCCTCTCTCTCTGCCCCTCTCCCGCTCATGCTGTCTCTCAAAAAAAAAAAAAAAAAAAAAAATTAAAACATTAAAAAAACCCCTACTTCTCATAAGAGTGCCTAAGACAAGTTCAAAGACATTTCTAAAACTGCATCCTGCAAGCCAAAAATTATACCCGACACAGAGGCATCAAATAAATATTTGCTGAAGTAGGTGATAAAATTTTACAATCAATTTAAAAATACTGTGGATGTTGGGGCGCCTGGGTGGCTCAGTTGGCTAAGCATCTGACTTCGGCTCAGGTCATGATCTCATGGTTCATGAGTTCCAGCCCTGCATCAGGCTCTGTGCTGACAGCTCAGAGCCTGGAGCCTGCTTCAGATTCTGTGTCTCCCTCTCTCTCTCAAAAATAAATAAGCATTAAACAACAACAAAAAAACCCACTGTACATGTAGCATAAATGCCATCAAATGTCAGTTAAACTCACGATTCTATACCAGAACAAAACAGAATTGATCTGTTGGGAGTCACCCTGCACTCAAAACTTGGGGGTCTCCTTCTCTACCTCCTTCCCAAATCTTTGTGAGAGGAAGATGGTATATAAACTTTGAAAAGCACTCTGTGACTGCTAATTCAAGGTGAAAGACTGATCAAGTTGCCACTTTCTGTTGAGACTCTATTACTGAAGGGAATTTAAAAATGTTTACAATGATGAAAACCGGGAGAAGTGAGATGTCAAAGACAATATATTTCAAAACCCAGTATGAAAATGGAAAAGATTAAGAAATAGAAAATCTTCAACAAAAAAGGCAAAAATATGCAATGGGAAAAAGTCTCAACAAATAGTGCTGGGAAAATGGGATAGTCATATGCAAAAGAATAAAACTGGACCACTTTCTTACCCTGTACATAAACTCAAAATGGATTAAGGACCTAACTGTGAAACCTGAAGCCATAAAAATCCTAGAAGAGAGCACAAGCAGTAATTTCACTGACATCAGCCACAGAAACACTTTTCTAGGTGTCTCCTGAGGCAAGGGAAACAAAAGCAAAAATAAACTATTGGGACAACAAAATAAAAAGCTTCTGCACAACAGAAGAAACAATCAACAAAAGACAACCTACTGATAGAAGATATTTGCAAATGACATTACCTGATAAAGGGTTAGCATCAAAAATATATAAAGAGCTTATACAACTCATGAAAAAAACCAAGTAATCGAATTAAAAATGGGCAGAAGACATGAACAGACATCTCTTCAAAGACATAGACAACAGACACATGAAAAGATGTTCATCATCACTCACTCATCATCACAGAAAGGCATCCCAAACCACAATGATAGCACTTCACACCTGTCTGAATGGCTAAATCAAAAAACTCAGTGGGGGTGCCTGAGCAGCTCAGTTGGTTGAGTGTCTTTTTTTTTTTTTTTTAGTTTTTTAACGTTTATTTATTTTTGAGACAGAGAGAGACAGAGCATGAATGGGGGAGGGTCAGAGAGAGAGGGAGACACAGAATCGGAAGCAGGCTCCAGGCTCTGAGCGGTCAGCACAGAGCCCGACGCGGGGCTCGAACCCACGGACCGTGAGATCATGACCTGAGCCGAAGTCGGACGCTTAACCGACCAAGCCACCCAGGCGCCCCATCTGACTCTTGATTTTACCTTAGATCATGATCTCACAGTTTGTGGGTTCATGAGTTTGGGCCCCAGGTGGGGCTGCAGTGACAGTGCAGAGTCTGCTTGGGATTCATTCTTTCCACCTCTCGCTCCTTGCCCCTTCCCTGTTAGTGCTGTCTCTCTCAAAATAAATAAACTTAAAGGGTAGAGGGAGAGAATCTTAATCGGGCTCCACGCTCAGCTCAGCACAGAGCCCAATGTGGGGCTCAATCATGACCAAGAGATCATGACCTGAGCTGAAATCAAGAGTTGGACACTTAACCAACTGAGCACCCAGGCACCCCACAACATGACTTACAATAGTCAAATTATGGAATCAGCCCAAGTGTCCACTGATACATAAATGGATAAAGAAGATGTGGTGTGTATATATATGTAGTGTGTGCACACGCACACACACACACTGGAATATTATTCAACTATAGAAAAGAATGAAATCTTAACATTTGCAACAAATGGATGGATCTAGAGTATAATGCTATGTCAAAGTAAAAAATGTGAAAAAAGTGAATGTCAAAAAATGCTAAATGAAAGTCAAAGATAAATACCATAGGATTTCATTCATATGTGGAATTTAGGAAATCAACAAGGGAAAAATAAACCAAAAATTAGACTCTTAACCACAGAGAACAAGCAGATGGTTCCCAGAGTGGGTGGGTAGGGGATGGGTGAAATAGGTGAAAGGAATTAAGAGTACACTGATATTTCCCAAGCAGGCTCCATGCTGTCAGCACAGAGCCTGACATGGGGCTCAACCCTACAAAGCGCAAGATCATGACCTGAGCTAAAATCAAGTTGGATGCTTAACTGAGCCACCCAGGAACTCCATGAGTAAACTTATCTTGATGACCACTGAGAAGGCATAAAACTATCAAATCACTATATTGTACACCTCAAACTATTAACTATACCATAATTAAAATTAAAAAAAAAAAAAAAGAAAAGAAAATGTGGGTGCCTGGGTGGTTCAGTCAGTTAAGTGTCCAACTTTTGGCTCAGGTCATGCTCTTATGGTTCGTGGGTTCGAGTCCCGTGTCAGGCTCTGTGCTGACAGCTCAGAGCCTGGAGCCTCTTCAGATTCTGTGTCTCCCTCTTTCTCTGCCCCTCCCCTGCTCTCTCTCTTTCAAAAGTAAATATTGGGGCACCTAGGTGACTCAGTCAGTTAAGCATCCCACTTTGGCTGAAATCATGATCTCGCAGTTTATGGGTTTGAGCCCATCAGACTCTGCTGACAGCTCAGAGCCTGGAGCCTGCTTCAGATTCTGCATCTCCTTCTCTCTCTACTCCTCCCCCACTTGTGCACTCTCTCTCAAAAATAATAAACAATTAATTTAAAAAAATGTGGGCCCCTGGGTGGTTCAGGTGGTTAAGCATCTGACTTCCGCTCAGGTCATGATCTCAGTTCATGAGTTTGAGCCCCACACTGATGGTACAGAGCTTGCTTGGAATTCTGTCTCCCTCTCTCTGCCTCTTTCATGCTCTCCTTCTCCAAAAGAAATAAATAAACTTAAAAAAAAAACAGAAGGGGTGTCTGGGTGGCTCAGTCTTGGTTAAGTGTCAGACTTTGGCTCAGGTTGTGGTCTCACGGTCGTGATTGAGCCCACACTATCAGTGTGGAGCCTGCTTGGGATTGTCTCTCTTTCCCTCCACCCCACCCATCCTCGCTTTCTCTCTCTCAAACTAAATACATAAAACCTAAAAAAACAAAAAACAAGAAAATGAAACTTAAAAAATGGGGTGTGCAAATAAATATAAATCAGAAAATATGTAAGGAAATTAATATAATTTAATCGCAAGAGTTACTTTGAAGTCTTTTATTTAAAAAAAGTCTTTTATTTGAAGTCTTAAGTTTATTTATTTAAGTAATCTGTACATTCAACGTGGAGCTTGAGCTCACAACCCCTGAGATCGAGTCACATGCAATTCCAACTGAGCCAGTCAGGCACCCCTGAGATCTTTGTTTTAAATTTAAGGAGAAAGTGCAATTAAAAGTTGGTATACAATTCATGATAAGATAAGGTGATACTGATCAATGTATTTTAAGGTACTATGATTATGATGCCAAACTAAAAATAATTTTCAGCAAACTTTGGACTTTGAATATTCTATTATTTATGAAGAACGCTTGGTCTTCAGTATAAACAACCATACTGCACCATAATTACATAATGTGATAAATCACTACAACAGCAAGCATATTACAATATATAAATGTATAAAAATAACACATACACATTAAATTTATACAATGTATTATGTCAAATTTATTTTTTTTAAAGTAAAAGGGAATGAAACTTAAATGGCTGCAGAGAAAGATTAAAACTAGAAGTGAAGCTTAAAGAATCCCTAATGAAGTTTGCAACTTAGAGGCACCAAAACTGTAGAAGAAGCAAGGCTGAACAAGAAAACTGGTATACAGTGTGTATGTAGAGTGTTAGTCTTTCATATCCCCTCTGCCATATTATATGTAATCAGACCAATTATCATATGTAATCACATCCCGGCTGTTCAAACTTCAGCAAATTTCTTAACCCCTCTGAGCATTAATTTCTTCATTTGTAATGAGAGAGTAAAAAAATATCTACTTCATAAGATTACCATAAGGATTAAGTCAATATCTATCAAGTGCATAAAGCAGTATCTAGCACATGGTATGCATCTAATAAGCATGGTAAGCCATTAATGCTATGTACGAATTATAGTATGTATATGTATGTGTGTGTATTACTTTAAAAATCACTAAATAAAATCACCTTTGGGGAACACATGAATGGAGAGAGAACTTTCATCTTATGATCATAGCTCCATGCTAACTACACCTTGGCAACATCTTTGCTTCATCTCAAAGCAAGACTAACAATGAGTGTCAGAAATTAAGTACTAACTTAGAAAAGGATGTTATATTGTTCTATATCACTATATTGTAGAGTTGGGGAGGTGCCTCTGGAAGCTTCCCTGTATCATTCTGTGAGTATAATGGCTATATACTGCTTACCCGTGAACAAACGAGGAGCTGATTATGAAATGATTAGAAGCAAAACATTAAGGAGCAAACTGAAACAAGAACTAAAACTCGACAATCCATAAACATCACATAAGAAATGTTATCAGGCATCTTATAGTTTGTGCTATCTAAAAAGCATTTATTACAATGACAAAACTAGAGGTTAATTACTTTTTTATTATTGAATTATATTGTAAAGTCTACATCTACAATTTAATCAGGAAGAAATGCTTTGCATTTACATCAAGGACACATTTATTCTAGTGGAATAAAACAGACACAGACAAAAGACCAAGTACACATTAAAAAAAAAAAAAAAAAAAAAAAAAGACTAAATATTTTACCTGGTCCTACTTTTTACTATTTTGGACCATACCTTTCCTATTAGAAAATTGATCTTACACACATATAAGTTTGATTATCTTCCCATATTTTTAATCATTAAATGTAGTTTCTCACAATTTCTAATAAAAAAAAGATTGAAAACTATATGGGAAGCAAAGTTTAGAAACAAGAAAAACTAGACTGCTATTACTGTACTGTAGAAAAGATGAGTAAAATGTGCCCCCTCTGTGGCTCATTTCAAAGAAACACTTTTACTCAAAGAGGCAAGCATTTCTGATCTAGGAGTAAGTTTTCCACTCCCCTGTGGGACCAAACCTACCAAATGTTTCCGATCAACTGTAAAGTAAGTGAAAAATGTCTACAAAATATTTAGAAGCTAAATATCAGAATACAGCTAATGAAATCAAAATTGTGTGGTCTAAATATACATATTAAGCTTTTTACTTTAAAAGTATCTTTTTATTCCAGATGATATTTAAAATAACTTACAACTTTAGTGTGCTTTATGGTCAATGACTGTGAAGTTGAAATTCAAATGAATTTTTGTTTTACTTGATTCTACTAAAATTTCAATTACCTACTATTTTACTTAACCAAGTTATACATGAGGTAAGTTTTAGCTAAAAAATAAAATAAATCAACCACAAAGATAAGTTAACCATTTCAAGAGTATACAAAAATCATAATGCCCACTTCATATTCAAAGTTTACAAATGTATGTATTAACTACTTTGTATCTAAGAAAAGTTTACTATGTCATTTCAAAGTAAATACTTTCTGCACTTAAATCAAATTTTGTTGGGAAATAATTGGGCAAAAAAAACCAGGCAAATTTTGTTTTTGGTTAACAGAAGACAATGCAATAATAAACCCAAATGGAACCTAAGACCAGTGTTTAAAGTTTCTAACTTCTAAACAGACACACACTTATTTATCTAAGAAATATTTGGACAGAATGTCTCGCTGTAAATAAAAAGTACAGGTTTCCAATTACAGCCTTATAGCTAGCTAAACAGTTTCTAAAAACATGTACAGCCAGCTAACAGTTCTCTAAAACGTGTATGTTGCGCTAAAGATCCCTGCTAAAATATCAACAGCATTTAAATGGGTCTTACTGAAGTAGGACATTCATGATACTAGAAATCTTTTAAAAAGTGAGTACAATAGGGCTATAATAATTACTATTAATAAAAGTTACAGAAGAGATTATTGCTGTATGTTCCCCCATAAACACATCAAACCTATGGCAATTACAAAAAGTACAACCCAAGTTATGTTTTTTCTTACCGAATTTCATGTTTCACATATCTCTAAAGTTTTTATACAGCAGAGAATTCTTAAAATCTTTTCTGTAAGAATTCAAAGTATTTAAATGTGTAGCTTCACATTATACTATCATGTTTTGCCCTTCTTGTTTCCCAAATACACAAAAACAATATACATTTTTCTCAAAAGTGAAATAAGATGTCCACATTAAAAAAATAAAGCCTACAAAAAAGTTCCAGAGCTAAAAAAGATTATTATATGGCACGAGGTGATCTCCTACTAGTCCAAAGTCCAAAACATTTAAATGAAGTCCATTTATATATCCTGCTTTGCTTTTCAATGGAATACTACATTTATTCAGGTAAAATCACATTATTTTTAGTTCTCAAGTCAACAAGTATACACAAATTTTTTTTTATACAGTTATTAGAAAAAATAAGGAGACCAAATTGAGTGTGCCAAAGAGATATCATTCAGTTGGATTTTCCAGAGCTATTAGAAAGAAAATTAATGAACGGATTTCCTTGGTTGGTTTCCATAGCTTGATAGACCAAAAACAAAAAAATGGCCACAATAACAAACAGCAAAATTTTTATCCACATGGGAATAGAGCGTCCCTTTTTTGTCTTTTCTGACTTGACATCTGCCAAGGGAACATATTTAGGAACATATTTAGATGAAAAAGATTCTTCCATCCTGAAATCACTGAGTTCTAATGGCCGGCCGGCAGCCCCTTTGATTGGTCTGCGGCAACTAGCACTGTTGGGAGTAAAAGCAGGAAGAAAAAAATAAATTTAGATAAAAGTCATGATTCTGATATGTAATATAAAATCTCATTACCACTTCCTAATTTCAAACACATTTCTTGAGATAATAGTAGAAAACAGTCACATGTAAACAGTGAGGTCAGTCAGCCTATTTAACATTTCTGTACATTTTTCATTTAAAATGTTGGATTTTCATTCTATTAGAAAATATTCAGAACACTGATATTCACTAAACTTGTTTCCTTAAAGGCTTTTCAGAGGGGCACCTGGGTGGCTTGGTCGGTTAAGCGTCCGACTTCGGCTCAGGTCATGATCTCACGGTCCGTGAGTTCCAGCCCCGCGTCGGGCTGACAGCTCAGAGCCTGGAGCCTGTTTCAGATTCTGTGTCTCCCTCTCTCTCTGCCCCTCCCCTGTTCATGCTCTGTCTCTCTCTATCTCAAAAATAAATAAACGTTAAAGGCTTTTCAGAGCCAATATATTTAGAGGATGAGAGGAAAAAAAAAATAAGGTACTTTGGTGTGATTTGTTCAGTTAGGAAATAATTCAGGAGTTCTCTAAACACAGCCTTTTCAACTAGAAAAGGGAAACTTTTTTACTTCCTTCGAGGTTTCTGTTTATATAACAAACTGAGAATTAGAAAAAGGAGAATTAGATAGTAGGCAAATTATTTATAATACTTCAGCTTATCAAAGTTAATTCTGAAACTGACTCAACTTTGAAGAATATGAACTGGTGACTTGGAATTAAACTGCTCTCAAAAGAACAGTTTACTTCTGAAAACATGGGTACAATAACCTTGTGAAGAATAAAAATCATAATTTCCCTATTATATGCTAGCCATATTTCAATTAAAAATAAAAGGTTAAAATTCCTGTAGGTGCATATGAAATAATCATGTTGTACATCCTAAATAGATATAACTTTTATGTCAATTGCACCTCAATAAAGGTGGGAATAAATAAGTAAATAAATAAAAATACCCTAGTAGAATACACTAATACTTGTTTTAATGTATCTGAATACCTAATTCCTGTTGGTGTAGATGCTTCAAAGGGAAACATTTCCTTAAGAATATCCCTTTCTATTCTTCTTTCCTCTGTTTTTTCTCCCACCTAATAAGAAACAGACAACCACAAGTTAACAGTGTAAATGTGCAATTAAAACACAATTTAAAAAAGAAGTTTCAGAGAACAGAATGCATTCAAGTCTGCCCCAGCTTTTATCACTCCCCTTTCTAAATCCATCATTGCTCAAGTATCCATACACTTCCAAAGCTCTCCTCAAATTTCTTCACTGTGGAGATATGTTAATGTGGTAATGGGGGCAGGGGACTGCCACACATTCAAGCTAACAAAACAACAACCCCAAACCACCCTCAAACTAAAATCCAGTATAGTTAATATGGCAGCGTTAAGTTCCCCCCACTGGATTTCCCATGCTGTTCATTCATATTAAGAGTATACTGTTTCTTCTTCCGTTAAGAATTTTGTAATAAAATAACTGATGAAATACAGAAGATATCAAATTAACATGGATCCTTAAAAGTTTTAGTATATGTGAGTCGATTCAATCTTCCTAACTTAAAAAACACAAAATGATTTTTTAAATTACCTGCTTATTTTGATGTTTACCTTTATGCCCAGATCAGAACCACCTTCAGTACAAATTCATTAAAATTATAATGCATCATGCAGTTAGTACTTCAAAGCTTAAGTATACAGGAGTTAATCAATTCAAGCATCATACAAAGTCACTTAAAAGTCCCATTATTTGACCTTTCAGTGAAAAGATAGAATAGCCTCCCCAATAGCCCAGAAACACTTTCAACCCACATCCATAACAAAGAGAACACATTAGAAGCAGCGCAACAATGAATACTCCCTTGAAAGGTAGAACTTAAGAGGCACATGGTAGCAAGCTGATAGTATTAGCATATCATACTATATTAGTTACTTTCGACTGTCACTAATAAAAGTATGTCTTTAAAATAATATATGCATATATATATGTATATATATATATATACACACACATACACATACACACACACACACACCCAATTAAGAAAGCTCTGCTCCCTCCCACTGCAAAAGACAAATATAAAAAATTTCCTCTTTAAAAGATCAATGATAGCATCGATCTAAATTTTATGCATTTACTTCAGCTCTTGTCAATGGTTTCTTTGGTGTTCTTCTGGGTATGTCTGAGAATTCAGTGATTGGCAGAATAGGAGCTGCATGCTTGAAATTTCCAGTCACCCTATTGACAACCTGCCAAGATTCAAATTATTCAGACTCAGAATTATCCAAACAACAAAGACACGTAAAAAGAAAAAAAAAGATACTCTATTTCTGTAATATTCAATACTTTCTCTTAATAAAAATTTAGGCAAAAGAACCTAGAAATGAACATATTCAATGCTTCACATGTGAAGCCTTAGCACTTTTTAAATATTTTAGCAAAAAAGTTTCCTTATAATACTTGGGTAGGATTCTTGTACAAATTGATATATTTAAATTGACTATATTGAAAAATTCTAAAATTCAGAATGGGGAAAATGAGTTTAAAATATAATGTTTAAAAACACAAATTTGAGATTTGCCAAATTTACCACCTCCCCAGTTCTAATTAAAGGGTAATTTACAAAGAATACCACTTGTATAGTTTATGAAACATATTTACTAAGGTTTCGTTGCTTGAAGCCATTATAGTTTCAGCTATGGGAGTACTCTCTGAAATTATTGCACCATCTATACGAAAATGCTCTGAAGTTTCCACCTGTTAGTTTGAAAACAAAACAAAAACAATAAATATAAAATAATCACTAAAGCCCTACCAATCTGAAAACCCAATTCTAAGCAATAAGCCTTGCATCACCCTTTTCCTTGGAGTTCTTCTTGACCCTCTTGTGGATTCCCTAGTTAATGCCTGCAGAGGTCCGCCTTTTGAAGATCCACTTGTCCATTCAGTCTCAGTTATTCCAGCTTGAGAATAGCTCTATTCAAGTATCGACACATTAAAAAGTCATATTCTAACATCAAACACCTTAAAAATGGCCACATTACCTAGCACAGTGAGAAGTCATGAAAAATCTCCAAATGCCAGCATTTGCAAACAATGCTATGCCCTCAACATATTTCTAAACGTACTGACTAAACCAATATGTAGGCATTGGAAAATGCTAAAAAGTATGGTAAAATACATTAAAGCATCCAACTACAGGAGCTTACAAATTGTAATATGAGTGAGAGGGAGAAAAGCACATAATTTTATCACTGCTCCTTCTGTGACTTGCTGTTTGCTATTTGGTTCTTGTTTCATAACTGCACCTCTTTGGCTGTCTAAACAAAAAGCAGGCTGATCATGACTATAATAAAGTCATTTATTATAACAAGCCCATTTCCTTTCAAAACAAAATAAAATTTTATAATTGTTAGCATAAATTAAACATTGTCTTTTTCAAGTAGGATTATTTAAAGGTTCAGTTTAAATTATAATCCACACACAACTATCTGAACGTAAAAGTTCCCAGGTGTCAAACTTTTCTTAGAAACAGATACTAAAATTGTGCAAGAAGAACTGGTGTTAAGTTACCTCTTTCACAAACACACAAGCCTATAATGTCAAGTGCCAAACCTACACTTCTCACTATAGAGATAGCAGTAGTGATGGACCACTGGTACCTTCCAGTCCCAGATTCCTTTCTCCCTGAAAAGCCAATTGATTTTTCCTCATTTAAAAAATAATTTAGTAGTTCTTACATAATAGTTTGAAAACCACTAAACTAGTACTTCTCAAACTAATGTGCATATCCATCACCTGGAGCTTTTGTTAAAATACAGATTATTGATTCAGCAGCTCTGGGGCAGGACCTGAGATTCTGCATTCCAAGTAGCAACTTACTCAACTTTGAAGCCACAATTACCAGATGATTCTTTTAAATTAACCAGAGAACATCTATCAATGGTTAGTATTATACTAAAGTGTGCTTATATTGTCACTTCTGCTTTCAAGCTAATATTTTATCTAGATAACTGAGGTTTTTATATCCAACTCAGTGCCTATTAATTTTAAAGACAGATGTATTTTACTCTCATCCTGAGACAAGAGCACTCATCCAGTAAGCATGCTTATTTAGCTGGAAACATTACTACCTAAACCCCACAAGGTACAAACATAGTCTCCTATCTAATTTTTTATTTATCTATATTTGGGATTAGTATTAAAGAGTTTCTCTTTGACTCATAATTAGAAACTCTGGGTTCCTTTTCCTGCTATCAGAAAATATGTGCTGAATGCAAACTTAAGATTGATCAAAAGACAAATGCGTAAACAAATTACACACAAATATGATAAATGTTTATTAACAGTTAAATTCCTGATTATTTGAATAGAAGGGAACAATAGTTTTAATCTGAGGTTCTCAATCCTGGCAGCATAGTATCAAGTGGGGAGCTTCTAAGAGATATCAAATGCCCCCAACCCCACCTTAGTCTAGTTAAGTCAGAATCTCTTCTAGAAGGCGCTTGGGCATAGTTAATTTTTACAGCTCCTGAGGGGATTCTAATGTGCAGCCAGGGTTGAGGACACCCAGTTTAAGATACTATAACTGACTTATGATGCTATCTCAAAGTATTTTCTTAAAACTACTTTCAATAATGCTTCCTCTTTAATAGTCAATTGCTCAATGCCAATAAAATTAGAACCAGTATTTTAAAAATATTATGGTTTGAGAGTGTATCTGGTATTATCAGTGTATATTAACTATTTTAAAACTCCCCAAAGAATTAAAAATTACATTTCTTGAAAGGGCTAATAAAACTGATAAAATATAAAGACCAGATATTTTATCTACAGCCATGAAGGTGGCATGTGGAAAAATATCCCCTTTCCTTAAAATTGGTTGTCTCCCAAATTCCAGGATTTTCCATTTGTTATATTTTGAACTGAAATAATTTATCAAAAATTTTACCAACATCTACTGAAACTATTATGGTTAATAAAAATAAATTACATGTTTACATTTCTATTAGTTATCCTTGAACTAAAGGTCAAGTTCCATTTAAATATTCTTTATATTCTTCTGTGGAAAGAAACACAAGAAACACCTTGGTTGCCTGTGGGAATAGCTGGAAAGGGGTGGGAATAGCTGGAAAGGGGTGGGAAAGACACTTCTCACTATAAATCATATATACTTCCTTTTGTCCAGGTTTATTAAATTCTTTGGTTGAGGACTATCAACTAATTTTATTAGTTCTTTGACTATCATTATCTAATTCAGAATTAATCATCTTCACAGAAAACTAATGGAGAACTCTTCACACACCAGAAAAAATATTCTGAAGATTTTTTCTATCAGAATCCACTATAAACAAGTGACGATTACTGACTGAAAAGAATGAAAAACATTCCTATGTAAAATTAGTAGTTAACGTGATTGCTGTATACTGTTGCCAAAATACTAACTGCAACTTTCATCTACTTTCAGCAAGATGTTCTCCAGCAACTCCTGAATTTATCAGGAGAAAAACAGGAGACAGAAACAAAAACCTTACATTGCCTTTCAATATGCTATCAGGCAAAAAGTTATTTGGAAGACAATAGGCAGTTGAGGCACAAAAGAATGCAGGAGCTGGGCTATAATAAAAAAGGCTATAGATCTGTCAGTAAAAATACAAGCTCTAAGCAAAAATTTACACAAAACGAAGTTCTAAAAAAGAAATAGTATTAATTAAAAGCCACCTTACTCTGAATAACTATTAATTTAGGTGAAATAGGAGTAATATGGTTACTCATATTAATTTTTAAAAAAACACAGAATCCTATTCCTCCATTAGAGAAAGGTACTCTCATACAATGCTGGTGGGAGTGTGAAATGTTTTATGCGGGAGATTTGATAACATCGAGCAAAATTACCCAGTAACTTTACTTCTAGATTTCCCCAAGATAAATTGGCTAAAATATGAAATGATATGTGTAAGGCTGTTCATCAGTTCATCTTTGTATTATCGAAACAGCATAACTGAAAATAATCCAAATATCCACCAAAAGTAAAGTAGCTGAATAAATCCCAGTACATCTATAAAATGCAGTGGTACAGAGCAATGAGGACAATGGCTATACTGTATTCTGATATGGAGTGATCCCCAGGATATGTGTTTAGATTAACAGGTAGAAATGTGCAAAATTCACTGCCTTTTATGTAAGAAGAGGAGCAAAAATAAATGTATATATCTATACAGTAGGCTTCATGCCTAGCATGGAGCCCTATGCAGGGCTTGAACTCACGACCCTGAAATCAAGACCTGAGCTGAGATCAAGAGTTGGAAGCTTGGGGCGCCTGGGTGGCGCAGTCGGTTAAGCGTCCGACTTCAGCCAGGTCACGATCTCGCGGTCCGTGAGTTCGAGCCCCGCGTCGGGCTCTGGGCTGATGGCTCGGAGCCTGGAGCCTGTTTCCGATTCTGTGTCTCCCTCTCTCTCTGCCCCTCCCCCGTTCATGCTCTGTCTCCCTCTGTCCCAAAAATAAATAAAAAACGTTGAAAAAAAAAAAAAAAAAAAGAGTTGGAAGCTTACCCTACTTAGCCGCCCAGGCGCTCCCTTAATATTTTCAAAAAGAAAATATTAACCAAAAGTTAACAGAAATAGCTACTTATAAATAAAAGGAACAAAGATAAAGTCCAGATTTCTGACTCTCTTATTTATGCCTAAATAAAACCATATACATTTAAAAATCTGTATGAAAGAAAAAAAATTCACTCGTGACTTTAAGCACAATATTTTGATGTTACGCCCTAACGACAGGAAAAACTGCCAAAAACAAACAAAAAAAAAACCAAAAAAAACCCCCCAAAAACCCAAACTGCGTTTTACCTGCCTTCTTATCAAGAGTACTGTATTATTTAGAAACATCTGTATAGTGAAACTAAGTAACTCACGTTTTAAGAACCAAGATACTCAGCATAAAAGAGATAGATAGAACATCCATAAGTTAGATAGCATTCACAAACTTGATGAATTCATGATTTACCTTTTCCTAAAAAATAAGTACTCCTAGCTCTTCCTAGTAAAAAGGGCTGAAAGCAATGACAACCCAGCAGAATGCACAACCTAGCATCCACTGTAGGTAGCTTCCAAATGTTTTCAATGAAAAAGATTAGGGTTCTTTGGAAAAAATGTCTGATTTGGTAAAAGGCAGGAAATATACATGAGCCTGGGACATCTTACTGTGCTAGAAAACAAGAAACTATCAAAGACAAACAGCGTCAATAAAAGGACACAGAAACCAACTCAGTAATTCCTACTGAATAAGGATGACACAATTTGAACATGGAAAAAGAATGATGAGTGTAACTGATTCATAAATGAAATATATGAAAACCATGCTAGTTAAGAAATATTTTATTGATCACCTCTCAAAGTGACTAGGGCACTTTAATTTGAAAGTTGGCAAAGTATGCTGGCTCTCTTGTGTGAATTTTATTTCAAGGTAACTATGCAGGTCATGAAAGAAGTTTTTTTTGTTTTTGTTTTTTAAGTTTATTTATTTTGAGAGACAGCTTGAGTGGGGGAGGGGCAGAGAAAGAGGGAGAGAGAGAATCCCAAGCAGGCTCTGCACTACCAGTACAGAGCCCAACACGGGGCTCGAATGTGGGGGGCCGGGCCCCGGTGCCAGGCTGAGTCAACAGGGAGCCGTTGCTCGACCCGGTCTCAGCCTGGCACTGGGGCCCAGCCCCCCACACTCGAACCCACAAAGAGGCTAGATCATGACCTGAGCTGAAACCAAGAGTCAAGATGCTTAACCGACTGAGCCACCCAGGAGCCCCATAAAAGTTCTTTATAAAAGAATTCCAGTTTATAGATGTAAAGGAATAAGAGAATAAGAAAAATCACTACCTTATAACCTCAAACAACATAGTGGTTCTAGGCAATAATCATAAATGGCTATCATAACCATTAAATGAAAGGGTGATGTGGAACTTTAAAATGGATGGGTCATGCTTTCAACATCTGAACCTATTACTAATTTAGCACTGTTTTCCTTCTGAAATGATGCAGTATGACAGCCACACCATTTATGAAGTATTCTGGTCAAAGAAACTGAACCTGAATCTATCCAATCCTCTAGTTTGATGCTGTGCAATATGGTAACCACCAGCCACATGTGGCTATTTAAATTTCAGTTAAATAAAATTAAAATTTTAGTTTCTCAACTGCACAAGCCACATTCCAAGTATTCAATAGCCACATGTGGCCAATGGCTACCCCAACGGACAAGAGATATAAAAAACATTTCCATCATCACAGAAAGCCTAGTACACAGCTCTACCACAGGTCTAACTTCCAGTCTACAGGACATATAGGGTTACGGAACAGGAAATTAAAAGACAACTGAAGAAGCAATCTGCCAAATCCAGAATATGGGAAATTCTGGAGAACTGACTTGGTTTCTTCACCAAATTAATAGAGGGGAGTGGAGATAGCTACAGGCTTGTGAGATCAAAACAAAACAAAAATCACCAAATGGTATGTGTAGCTTACTTGGATCCTGATTTGAGTAATTTAATCATAAAAGAGGTATTTCTGAAACTGGAGAAATTTGAACAGATATGAAAAAATTAATGACTTTATTAGGTGTGATAGTATCAGTGTTACATATGTATATATGAAACAGCTATCTTTTCGAGATACATACTGAAAGTACTGACATTTTAATGTATGAAATTATGTTAGAGATTCACTTTAATATATTACAGTAAAAGCAAAATATAAAACCAAAAGGAATTTAAAAAGCTAGAGGGTACACGGGAAGATGAACAAAACTGGTAAAATGCTTAAAACAAGTGACACTCTCTGAGTACAGGGTCCTTAAACACTTCCCTCCAATTTTCTTGATGTTTTGAATTTTGTAGAAGGCCACTATCATCTCCTAAATTTACTCTGTATTTATCCTGTCCCTCAGTTTAGATTCTCCAACTCAATTAAACCATACTTAATACCATCCTCCAACCTGCCTTTTACCTATTATCTGACCAGTCAAGCATTCTTGATGGCACTATACCATCCTGCCTTTATACTGAGAACCAAAATTCTCCATGCTGGTCTATTTCATTGTCCGTTACCAGATTCTTCCTAATTTCTCTTTTCGTGTTATTTCCTTATTCTTCAGCACGTCCCTGCTGCTAAATAAAAGGGCAATAATATGTTTATTGCAGTACTGGTTTTGTATTAAACAAAATCTTTCATTGAGTGCTCTATACATTCTCTGCAATCCCCAAGCTTATTTCTAACAAATAGTTCTGAAATTCAACTTATCAAGTACATCAAACCAAGACAGACCTAGCTTAAGCAATCAAGAACTTCCTCTGAGGATGTGTGACTTTAAAATGCCAAAGAGAAGATGGAAAAGTTAAATAACCAACTAGACAAATCTTCCAGCTAGGCAAATTAAGGATAAGGAAAATGACTCTACGGATAGCTATCTTGTAAAGGTCAGCCAAATCAATGCAAGATTAGAGTCAATAATTTGTTCTCTGTTAGTTCAGTTATACCTGTGCTTATTAGTTCTCTCTTTAGTTTCCTACATTTTCCTTTTGAAAAATTGTACCCTGCCTCACCTACAAATGAAAAAGAATTTTCACCTCAAATAAGGAAAGAAAAGTATGGTTTTAGGAACAGACTAGCTTCAGAGTTGAGGGAAAAGCCACAGAAGACCAGCAAAAGTAGAAGCAAAATTAGAAATCTAGACAAAGATACAATATAAAATCCATCCTTTCCTTTAAAAAAAAAAAAAAATGCTTAGGCATTTCCAACCTTTTAAAATATTTCCCTTGAAAGTATGACTGGCTTTGAATCACACTTAGCACAGAATCAAACACAAATGAGACATTTATTAAACACTTGGCTCTTGCAGTTAAGTACAGGCTACACTACTGACAAAAAACATGAAGTTTAGATTTCTAAGGCCATTTAATGAACACTGGAATGAACACGTCATTGAGGGCTGGAATTTGGGTGTCAACTATTAACCAAAGGCGAGGACATAAGCAAATTAGTGCTGTCAGATTATTTATACCTGAACACAGCGATCAGAAAACTAAAGATACCTGATTGTGTTCAACTCTTCTTTGCTTGAGTGTTACTGGAGTCTTTGCTCTGCCCTTTAGTGGTTCTCTCTTCTCAAGCTTGAGCTCTATTTTAGAGTCTGGAAATAACATCGGAGAAACATTACTCTCGGAACTACACAATAAACTACAATGTCATCCTCACTACTCTGGAACCTTCGTTTTAGACATTCTTATGTAAAACAAGTTTACCTACTGGTTATTACCTCAATAGACTACAACTGTTCAACTGTAATTTCTGTCTTTAAAAAGTTTACTTCCCCATTCATATTTTATTCATATTTGTTTATCTCCCCCACTCCTTACGATTTATTCTCCTCTCCTTTTTCTGGATCTAGTAGCCTAAAACATAAAGTGAATTCAAACTGCCCATGGAGGCTTTTCACTCAAAACAGCTTGGGTGTGGGAAAAGGACATTAAAACACAGTTGTTACCATTCTTTTGTCCATACGGTGCATAACTACTATATGAATAAAGGTTAGCTATTAAAATTTGAAATATGGAAGAACAAAAGCTATAAGGAATTTTAAGGCTGAAAATACCTGCATGGTATCAAGCCTCTAATAATAATAAATAGATGTGGTGACATTAATACTTTAGGGCAGTTTAAAAGTCCTCCCTTCTGATTTGATGTGATTATAAAAAACCTGGGTACAACTGAGGTTAGAAGAATCCCACTTACATAAAATAAAACTCACAGGTCATTTCTCCTCCTTCTCTCCATAATAAAAAACATTTCTTTGAAGAGAAGCTAGTGCATATATATTAGTTAGCATATCACCACGATGCCAACAACTCAAATATATCTTTTATAGTCTTCAATGTTCCATTCACCTAGCCTTCGTTTTTTGTCACCATTTGAAGAGCTAGATTTTTTAAGTTTTATTTATTTAAATAATGTCTACACCCAACATGGGGCTTGAACTCATGACCCCAAGAGTCGCATGCTCTTCCAACTGAGCCAGCCAGGTGCCTCAGAAGAGCTAGACTTTTAAAGACTTGTAAAAATTTTAGTTAACTTCCACATTTTGTGGCCATTTATCAAAGTATAGCAAAATCAATGTCACTGTTACTACTAAAACTTCTATTACCAAAAATTTAAGTTAGATTATTTTCCTACCAGAAACAGAAATGGGAGTCAATTCTTAAACAAAAAGCTTAGTTTTGCATGAACCCAATGCACTGGTGCTAAAAAGTAGTCAGGATAGGTATGTTTTTGCTAATTATCTAGTCTGGTACTAATCAGTCCACAGTCTACTTGCAAGTCTCCCCAAAAATAAACAGTGATTTTTACCATCTTAGCTCAAATAGTTCAATCTTTACTTAGGATTAAGGTACCAACACTACCCCCCAACCCCAAACTTCTATTAAATGGACTTATTAATATATTTATGTTTAGGATAATCCTTAGCATTTTAACTCAGAATCTAAAAATTAGAAATCACAAAGTAACGAACCCAGTAGTAGTTGAGCAGAAATGGATAAAACAATGAAGGTATCTGGTCACAGAGTAATTCTTCTCACAAATTTAAATTCTAACAGCCAATAAAAACATAGTGTTTAACAGAAGAAAAACCACAAAACAATACTTAGAATATTTTCAACTATACCACTGGAATCTCAAGAGAGTTTCAATGAAGAAATGGAAAAGGGATGTTCATCCACAAATACCTAACTTGTTGCAACTCTGAGAATAAAACACACATACAACATGTTTCTGGAGACCACACAATACTGTTCAAATTACAACTTTATTGAATTTGCAGAAGCATTCTACAGTAATACATTTAAAAAAAATCACATTGCACTTAGTAGGTACATGTATACATGTACATTCCAGAAGACAAATAACAAACAAAATTACTCCCAAGAAGCTGCAAAGATGGACACGTATAATAAGAATATAGTAATGGCTAGGAGTACCAAAGGGACTATACTTTGCTGATACTTAATACTACTATTTTCAGTAAGAATACAAAGAAATTTGATTATCAAATGCCTCTACAGTTAGACTCATCTTACAATCATAAAAATGAAAACAGAATATACTGCTTTATACAAACAAAGTATAATATGATTTCTTATAAAATTTTTTAAAAACTAGTAACAAATTTGCTTTCAAAATTTAGATTAAGTCTAATCAACCATGAACCACAACATAACTTGAAAGTGTTATTTAAAAAAAAAAAGCGCCCTACTTTTCCAGTGTCTAGTTCATCTGACAAGCTACAGTGATAGTGAGAATGTACTCTTTTAGAATTTTATTGTTTAGAGCAGTATTTTTAAAAAATGTTTAGTTTTGAAGGAGAGAGTAACAAAGCATGAATGGGGGAAGGGCAGAGAGAGGGAGACACAGAATCTGAGCGGGCCCCCAGGCTCTGTGCTGTTAGCACAGACCCTGATGCAGGGCTTAAACTCACAAACTGTGAAATCACGACCTGAGCCAAAGTGGGACACTTAACCAACTGAGCCACCCAGTCACCCTGTTTATAGCAGTATTTTGCAAAGCATGGTCCATGAACTGTTTACTACCAGTCCTTCATAGAAATGAGACACTTGCACTGGAATGTAAATTGGCACAGTTTCATCAATAAAATTTTGCCACAAAAATAAACCCTGTCATTGATCTAAAAAGCGTCTCTAGATCCAAATTCTGGTGCATACTTATCTTGTCTGTAGATCAGTGACTGTCTGCAGACTGGCACTTTGAATTGCACTGATCTAGAATATTATGAAGGAATACAGAAGTAAAAAAAACAAAAGTGAGAAATAAAAAAAAAATGTGGACAAGTTCCAGAAAGTGAAAAGATATTTAGTAATATTTAAATCTGTGAAGACTCCACTTATATTCTATTTAGTGGAATTTCCTTAGTTTTGGAGAATTGTAAAATCTTAAGTAAAACAGGAGACAGTGAACTATACGAGGCAAAGATTCTTTAAATTGTTTATATCGGGCTTTTTCTATCACAGCAACTTAAAAAATAAAAAAGGCAGTACTCTGTAGGCAATTTTATACTGTAATTTGATAGGCAGAAGTTTGACTTTGAAAACAGCCCAATCTGGAGACCAAAAAGATCTTTAAAGAAAATCCTGGCAAAAAGCAATTAAAAGTACTTGAACTTCTTAGAAAAGCTGCTATGTTCCCCATATTAAAGATCAAATAAGGTGTCTTTATTCTTAACTTTATTAGTGTTTATTTCCACGCTTTTTAATTACTTTGTATACTTCTCCTCCAAATAATGTTCCACCTTTAAAAGGAGTAACAGCCAGCTTATTCTTAGAAGCTGGATTCATTTTACAGTCCTTCAGCCAGAGATATCGGCGACCTAAAGTGGCAGATCCCATGCTATGGGCAGCCATCTTTACTTCATCAAATGCAGCTTCACAAAGAAATGAGGCTGCATCATAGGTTTTGCTCAGAATCCCAAGTGCCTGCTGCATATGACTAGGATCTGAACTAAGGATTTGTGCAGCCTGACTGATGTCTGCCTGCAGAGCCCGAACTACAAAGGCAGTATGGGTTGCAATCTGCAATGCTGATGCTGCAGCTTCATATGTTCTACAAAGTACTAAGTCCAACTGTTTATCACAAGACTCAGTAGAAGCTGCCTGAATACCTACGGGTGGAGCCGCTTCAGAAATAAGCCCCAGTATTTCATCATCTACTTTTGGAACTGATAATATCTGTGCTGCCTCTCTGGAGGAAATTGGATACTTGCATGCCAATGAAGGCAGTTGCCTGTCAATTTGCTGCCACTCCTCTTCAATTACTTTTAAAATAGATTCATGGAAGGGAAAAGATAGTTCTGGGGCATCTATTATCTCATGTTGTGACTGCTTAGACATTTCTATGCCTAAAGTAGTGAGTGAGTGAGAGACAACAGTTTTGGCAAAAGAAGACATAACTTCAGATCCAGGTGTATTTTGAAATGCCACAAAGGAACCTGAATCCTTTTCCTCTACTGACTTTTCACTGAGTCTAGGGAATTTTCGTGGAGGAGACAGAGATTCGGTTTCTTGAAAATCAGATCGATCAATTCTCTTCCATCTGTTTTCTACATCCAGTGGGGGTGTAGAGTTTGAAGTCCCAGGCAAACTCCCTACCCCACCCTGGGCCAACAGAGAATTGACATAATCTCTGATTGCCTGAGCAAGTGGTGGAGAAATTACTTGTGAGCTCCCAGACTCTTCTAGTGCTTTCCTTTCACTGGAGAGAACTGACTGATCTGAAACATGGGACCCCTCAGTACACAATGGTTGAATTCCACTTTTCTCTCCACGGTAAATATTTTCTACTATATCTTTATAGCAAGTAGTGGTGGTTTCTTTAATCAGTGAAGGAGAAGCTGCAGCAGAGACCAACATGGCAGCGAGTTCATGCTGAAATGATGCCGAAGAACTTTTCTCTAAACATCTATCATGGCTAGACTTGGAGGAAGTAAACAAATTCCCTCCAGAGGCTAACTTCTGCAACTGTTCCCTGCCAGGCAAGGTTGTGGCAATAAGAGGTTCCCTAGGTGGGTCTCCCTTAGAAGTATGAACTTTCTTAGCTGCCTGTAGTTCAGTCCTGCCCAAAGGAGGACGGGTGGAGATTTCAGGAAAAGAAATACCCTGAAAAAATCCACCAGAGGGAGCAGTTGGAAGTTCAGAAAAAGGAACAAAATCCCTAGTGGACTTCACTTTCTTGTGTTCTTTCTTCTTTCCTGTAGAGGCAAAAGAGGCAGGAAGTTTAAGCATTACTTGTGTTTAAGCTGATTTATTTTTTTGCCTCTTTGCTAACATAGTGCTGTTGAAGGAAAAAACTATATTTCATATTCTGAACAACCAATCTGACACTCTGTGCCCTGGCAGGCAATGCTTATGGAGATATAAGCAATTTGGGTCAAATTAAATAATCATGAAATTGACGAACAAGTCATATGAATTAAAACTTTATAAATATCAAGTTGCTCTTATTATAGAAAGGTCATTGTTTCATGTACTAGTTAAAAAAAATACTTACTATGGTCAAATTTTCTTAAAATAGTCTACTAATAACATGTCAAAATGTTTGCTTTTCATAGTTGCCCTGAGATCACATTATCTAGCAAAAACTATAAATTTAAATGCCTACCAATAGAAAACAGAGATTGTATTGTAAATACTACCACTATATATTAATTGCAAGAAATAAAATGGACATATAAGTAATAAATTAGTAAGATGAGATCTCAATAGTATAACAGAATGGAGAAAAGCAAGTAATAAGATTTAGCATTATATTTATATACATTTTTAAAAGTTCAAAATAATATCATGTTATTAGATGCATATGAAAAAGTATTTAAAAATGGGTTGGAAAGATAAACACCAAATTAATGATAGCGGTTGCTTCTGTGTTGATAATACTTGGAAAGGGTAAGTGGGAAAACTTCACCGTTATTTTTAATACTTTATTCTTAGAAAAATGAAATAAGCCAAAAAATAATTTTATCTTCTTCATGGTTACTGTATCTTAGGAGTCTGAAAAAAATTACATATATTCGATTAATATCATTTAAAATTTTACCTTCTTCATTGTCACTGTATCTGTCAGAGTCATTACTTCCATTCTGTCTCATATTTTCTGCTGATGAAGAAATCGTTGGCAGAGGAGTTGACGATCTTGACTCTGTTCCCTGTTCTCTCAGTTTCAACAGTTTTTTCTCATATAGCTTTCTGGTTGTTCCTGTATGAAGGCAGAACTTGCTTTAATATCTGTATTTTCTTATTTAAGATCCTGCTCATCGTATTTACCAACATTAAAATGTTGCATTCATGCTTAACTTTTTTTTTTTTTTTAACGTTTATTCACTTTTGAGAGACAGAGATAGAGTGAGTGGGGGAGGGGTAGAGAGGGAGGGAGACCCAAAATCCAAAGCAGGCTTCAGGCTCTGAGCTACCAGCAGAGCCTGACGTGGGGCTCAAACCCAGGGACCGTGAAATCACGACCCAAGCTGAAGTTGGATGCTCAACCGACTGAGCCACCCAGGCGCCCCAACACTTTACTTTTCTAAACTTAAGTGATTAAAAATACCATATAAAGGATTCTTTTCTAAAATAGGTGTTTTGCTGAGATTTTAATACATACATGATTATGTTTCTTTTAGTAGCATGGAATACACAGATTGATATAAATCTTTTTTTTTTTTTTTTAAGTTTGAGAGTAAGCACACATGTGCGGGGGCGGGGGGGGGAGAGAGAGAGAGAGGGAGGGAGAGAGGGAGGGAGGGAGAGAGGGAGGGGGGAGAGAGGAAGGGGGGGAGGGAGAGAGGAAGGGGGGGAGAGAGAGAGGGAGGGAGGGGGGGAGAGAGAGGGGGGGGAGAGAGAATCCCCAACAGACTCCACACTGTCATGGTAGAGCCTGTCAAACTCACAAACAGTAAGATCATGACCTGAGCCAAAATAAAGAGTCAGACACTTAACTGACTGAGCCACCAGGCATCCCTGGTATAATCTTATTATAGATCACCTACTAAAGAGCCATGTATGACTGAGTATTTTTGATTGAAAAGCTTTAGACTTTGTACATTTTTCAGTACTATGTAAATAGCATTTGCCTTATAGAAAAAAATCATTTTTATAAACAGACTGCATTCCTCTCAATACTATGATAAAAATCCCACAAATCTCAGAGATTAATATGCCTATAAAGAGCCATTCAGTTATGGGTAAAGAAAAGTCATCTACAGTTTTTTTGGTCGAATATATTTTCATATAACATTGTGTAAATTTAAGGTGTTAAATCACATTTAGATATAAGTACTTTGTGATCAAATGACCTTTTATAGAAAATGTGTGCCACAAAATAGAAATTGTATACCAATTAGGCAGCAAAGTAAAATTGATTACGAACACATTTTTAACACATTTCAACATGAATGACAATTTAAAGCCAAAAACAGCTTTTATTTTCTATTTTACACTAACTGTATGTCCCTCTGGTTTCTTTTTCTTTTTTAATGTTTATTTATTTTTGAGAGAGAGAAAGAGCGTGAGTGGGGGAGGGACAGAGAGAGAAGGCAACACAGAATCCGAAGAAGGCTCTAAAATCTGAGCTGTCAGCAGAGTCCGACACAAGGCTCGAACCCACGGACTATGAGATCATGACCCGAGCCAAAGCTGGACACTTAACTGACTGAGCCACCCAGGCACCCCTCTGTGGTTTCTAGAAGATGAACAAAATGATGGGGTGCCTGAGTAGCTCAGTTGGTTGAGCCTCTGGCTCTGTTTCAGCTCAGGTCATGATCTCATGGTTCATGGGACTGAGCCCTGCATCGGGCTCCTCACTGGTATTGTGGAACCTGCTTGGAATTCCCTCTCTCCCACTCTGCCCCTCCCCCACGCATGTGCGCACACTCGTGCTCTCTCCCTCAAAACAAAGAAATAAACTTAAAAAAAAAAAAAAAAGATGATTAAAATGATAATACACTTTTTTTTAAGAAACAACACAGATCTCAAAATGTTACATAAGTAGCTGTAAGATGAACAGTTAGGGAGGGGAAAGTGGAAAGATGTTGTCAAAGGGTACAAAATTTCTGCAAGATGACTAAGTTCTGCAAATCTAATGTACAGAATGGGCTATAGTTAAGAATACACCTGAAACTTGTGAAAAATGTAGACCTTAAGTGCTCTCACTACACATTCAGACACAAAATAAAACAGTGAGGTGATGGACGTTAATTGGCTTGATCATGTTGATTATTTCACAATATATACGTCTACAAAAACATCAAGTTAAACGCACACACCATATAATACAACTTTTGTCAAGTATACCTCAATAAAGCTGGGAAACAATGAACAGCTGGTATACCAATATATATAATACGTACATTGATACACAATACACATATTTGCAGCATCTCCCTTTTGGAATTTTAAATGAAAAAATTAAATATCAAATATCTGTTAGTAGTTATATTCACAGGCTTATTACCAGCTATGTGGAAGTACTATGTTTAAAACAAAAGAAAAACATTCTAAATTCTTGTTTGCAACTTTACCTATAGAAAAAAAAAAACAAATCTAGAGGCACCTGGGTGGCTCAGACTCTTGATTTCAGCTCAGGTCATGATCTCATGGGTTTGTGTGATAGAGGCCTGTGTTGGGCTCTACACTATCAGCATGGAGACTGCTTGGGATTCTTTCCTCTCTCTCCTTCTGCCCCTCCCCTGCTTATACACATGCTCTCTCGCTTGCTCCAAAAAAAATTAAATTAAAAAAAAATTCAAATTTCCAGTGTTCAAAATTTTACATAACTTAGAAGACCAAAATAGACCTTTCTCATCTTGAGGTTACTGTCAAGACCCTCCAGAATTAAAGCAAAACCAGCCTTGCAAAATCACTGACAGTAACCAAATGATGGAAATCCAGTATATTAAGTTCCAAGTTTTCTTTTAGTTTGTTCTTTAAGGGATCATTCTTGAATTCCAGTCAGAACAAGACTTTAAAAATGTTATTTAAAAAAAAATTTTTTTTAAGGTTTATTCATTTTTCAGAGACAGACTGTGAGAGGGGGAAGGGCAGAGAGAGAGGGGGAAGGGCAGAGAGAGCGGGAGACACAGAATTTGAAACAGGCTCCAGACTCTGAGCTATCAGCACAGAGCCCGACGTGGGGCCCAAACTCACCGACAGCGAGTTCATAACCTGAGCTGAAGTTGGACGTTCAACTGACTGAGCCACCCAGGTGCCCCTAAAAATGTTAATTTTAATGATAACTGAAAATGGGTACTATGCTAAGAATTGATGGAGTTCCTTTTTTTTTTTTTTTTTTTTTTTTTAATGTTTATTTATTTTTGAGAGAGAGACGGTGGGAACTGGGGAGCTGGGGAGAGGCAAAGAGAGGGAAACACAGAATCCGAAGCAGGCTCCAGGCTCCAAGCTGTCAGCACAGAGCCCGATGTGGGGCTGGAACTCATGAACGGTAGTGAGACTGTGACCTAAGCTGAAGTCGGATGCCTAACCAAACTAAACCACCCAGGCATCCCTAACTTGAGTTCTATTAACAAATCCGTCACTAATTTATTAACTTGGATGAATTTGGCCAGCTGTGTCACTTCAAATTTTCCTCAATTGTCATGTAAGACTCCTATGTCTCACCAGGTAGCTGTGACATGAGCACAATATGAAATAATTTCAACAACAGAGGTAATCTTGGAGATTATCTAAGTTCATTTCTCTCATTTTATTTTCCTTATTTATAGTTAAAGAAATTGTGTCCTGGTCATATAAATGATTAATGACACACTGGTCCTTAGAACCCAAACTCTAACTGCTAGACAAGACAGGAAAACAATTTGGGGCACTTACAGAAAAGATAACTTGAAATCTTACCAACTTACCCACAATAGGACCAGGATTCACTCCATATTTCACAAGCTGATCCAAAAGATCTTCATTAGTGAGCTCTGTTACATCTAGATCATCTTTATCTTCTAGTCTGGGTTTATCAGTTTTCTTTGTGGCTTTCTGTAAACAAAGTCCGGTTATCATTTCCACATGAATTAAAGTGTTCACCTATTTTATAAGTCACACTGTATACAATATAAACATGCAAATTCACCCTCCAATTTATAGCTTTATTAGGCCTTAGCAATTTTATTAAGAGCAACTCATTATTTGAAGATATTTTTTAAGTTTAATTGTAACAACTCAAATTTTTAAACATTACTATTAAAAACAGTTTGGGCTTACCTATCTAAAGAGGAGGTGGCGTCATCAAAAATTCAAAAGTAAACAGCAAGGGTTTAAAGACTTTCACCCAGATAATCAGAGATACAATTTACTACTACTGACCACTTAAATAATCCTTAAAAATTTAAATTATTCTATAAGAGCTTACAACTTTACCATAAAGATATTTCTTAGTTATATTTAAAAATGATTTCCTTTAATTTAAACAAGCATATCAGAATCTATGAAACCCAGGTGAATATTCAGTACTTTAGTAGCCGGTGTCTGACTACGAAGGAAGTCAAACTTTTTGACTATCACCTCTTGGTACAGCTCTGTCAGCACATTTAGTTCTATATGACTGTTTCACTTAGAAAAGTTCAGAGAACATGGAACAAGCTTTGAGAGAAATTTCAAAGGAAGTTTTCAGCATAACTTAAGCAATGGCAGTATTTGCTGGAAAAATATAAACCTTCCAAGGTTAAACAAGAGAAGAAAGCAGAAGTGTGGGTGTCTTCTAGGGTTATGGCAAATAGCCCTACAAAATGCCTCAGTAACCCCAGAAAGCCTCAGAGAATTGAACAAGAAATAGCTGTTTGAATAATGGCTACAAGTATCAAAGTCAGTTTAGGCCCAAATTTCTATTTTGGGCAAATGAGTCAATACTGTATCTTTCAACTGCCTGACTCAGGCAGAGTATGTGACTCTTGTTCACGGGGTTGTGAGTTCGAGCCCCACGGTGGGTATAGAGATTAATTAAAAGAAAAAATAATGCATTCTAGGGGTGCCTTGGTGGCTTTGTCAGTTAAGTGTCTGACTTCAGCTCAGGTTGTGATCTCACGGTCCATGAGTTTGAGCCCCACACCGGGCTCTGTGCTAACAGCCCAGAGCCTGAGCCTGCTTTGGGTTCTGTGTCTCCCTCTCTTTGTCCCTCCCCTGCTTGTGCTCTGTCTCTCTCTCTCTCAAAAACAAACATTAAAAAACTAAAAATAAATACTGCATTCTAGAAATATTTTATGCAAAATGGTGAAAACCATAGTTGTATGGACTGCTTACTTTCAATGATGCTGAGGGGGAGAAAGAAAAATCAGGCATGATTTGGCCATGTATTAAAGAATTTCTATTTTTGGGGTGCCTGGGTGGCTCAGTTGGTTGAGTGGCAGACTTTGGCTCAGGTCTTGATCTCATGGTTTTTGAGTTTGAGCCCCACATCAGGCTCTCTGCTGTCAAGACGGAGACTGCTTTGGATCTCCTCTCCCCCTCTCTCTACCCCTCCCCGCTTGTGCTCTGGCACTCTATCTCAAAAATAAACAAACATTAAAAAATAAAAGAATTTCTGAATGAAATCTTGCCATTTGTAACAACATGGATGGAACTAGGATATTATGTTAAGTGAAATAAGTCAGTCAGAGAAAAAGTATCCCATATTTTCAATCATATGTGGAATTTGAGAAACTTAACAGAAGACCATGGGGGAAGGGAAAGGGAAAAAATAATTTCAAACAGAGAGGGAGGCAAACCATAAGAAGACTGTTAAATACAGAGAACAGGGTTGATGGAGGAGAGGCAGGGGAGACAGGAAAATGGGTGATGGGTATTGAGGAGGGCACTTGTTGGGAGGAGCACTGGGTGTTGTAGTAAGTGATGAATCATGGGAATCTACTCTCGAAGTCAAGTGCACACTGTGTGTTACCTAACTTCACAATAAGTTATATTTAAAAATAAATAAAAAAATAAAGTTATAGGATTTCCAAAAAGTAATTTTTTAGCAAAATTAAAATTTGAAATATTTTATATAAAGCAAGATTATGAGAAATTATTTTTTAAAGATAACTGCTAATAATAATGATATCGATTCAAGAGAAATCTTTTAACTAAAAAATTGCTGTGAAACTGATGGTACTTTCAGAAAGCTTTAATACACATATTGTGCTAGTTTAGGATCAAGCTCAAATCTTTAAGCAACTTACACATTGATATCAAAAGTTGCCAAGAATCTAAGAGTTTATACATCATAGCCTTGCATTCTTTAAACACTTTTTAAAAATCAAATAGACCAAATCTTGTGTTAGTGACCTACTTGAATTTTCCAAAAAAGTGTGGACAGGTTGGGAAGAAAAACTTCCTTGTATAACATACTTTTAAATAAAAGAAAATCACCTCCCACTCTAAGAATGTTCAAATTCTACTATCAACAAAACATTCAAAAATTTTAATTCTTACAGAAGCCTGAGGTTTTCAAGAAATCTCTTCCTTTGGCACTCACCAGTTCCACCTATTTTTTTTTTTTTTTTAATTTTTTTTTTAACGTTTATTTATTTTTGAGACAAAGAGAGACAGAGCATGAACGGGGGAGGGGCAGAGAGAGAGGGAGACACAGAATCAGAAGCAGGCTCCAGGCTCTGAGCCATCAGCCCAGAGCCCGACTCGAACTCACACCGCAAGATCGTGACCTGAGGTGAAGTCGGATGCTCAACCGACTGAGGCACCCAGGCACCCCAGTTCCACCTATTTGTAAACATACTTTATCTTCTCCAGAAAAACTCCTTGAGCAATAGTCCCTAAATCTGGCTTGTTATCAAAACCTCAAAACTTCTGGAAGTTACCCCTATTTTAAAGTCTTAACCCCATTCTGAGATCTAATCTTGGGCCTGAGAATCTGTATTTTAATGTGTATCTCAGGTGTTCTGGATGCAGCATTTAAGAGGGTAGCAGAAAGAAGAGGCACTGTCATATTCATAATGTATCCCAAGCATCTAAAATTTAAAAAGGACTGACAAAGGAGTAGGTAGTTGATAGCTGTTTTCTTGAATGAATTAATGAGTGTCATCTGGGAAGGGAAAAATAGGTCATTCTTAAAAACCCATTTCTTATTAAGAAATAACAAAGACTTGGGGTGCTTGGGTGGCTCAGTCGGTTGGGCACCTGGGTGGCTCAGTTAAGTGTCCAACTTGGGCTCAGGTCATGATCTCACAATTTATGGGTTCAGGCCCCGTGTTGGGCTCTGCGCTGACAGCTCAGAGCCTACAGCCTGCTTTGCATTCTGTGTCTCCCTCTCTGTCTCTCCCCTGCTTGTGCTCTCTCTCAAAAATAAATAAACATTAAAAAATTTTTTTAAATAACAAGGGCTTATCAAATCAAGCAGAAAACCAACTCTTAATATTTTCTTAAAACATAATGAAAGATTACAGCTGTACAAAGAAATCTTGAGGCCAACAAACCAGCTTATGCTAAGTCAAGCAAAGCAGGAGTTCATAACAGGCTACCTGATTTTTATTTTTAATTTGTAGGGAGAAAAGTTCCAGAAATGTAATGCTATTTAGAAAAAAAATTTTTTTTAAACATTTATTCATTTTTGAGAGACACAGTGCAAGCAGGGGAGGGCAGAGAGAGAGGGAGACACAGAATCCAAAGCAGGCTCCAGGCTCTGAGCTGTCAGCACAGAGCCAGATGCGGGGCTCGAACTCACAAACCATGAGACTATGAGAATTTTATTCCTTTAAGTAAAATCACATACTCTTAGTTTCATTCTAGTTAAAAATACTAGGTACCTAGTATGTGCCAGGCACTGTTCTCCAGTTTCTTCCCAACTACCAGATGATCTCTAATGTCTTTTTCAACTTTAAAATCCAACAGTTCTTTGATATCACCTATGAGCTACTATTATTTTCATTTTTTTAAGTTTTAAGTAGGCTCTATGAGCAACGAAGGGCTTGAACACATGACCCTGAGATTAATAAGAGTTGCATGCCCTACTGACTGACCCAGCCCGGAGCCCCCAGCTACTCCTATTTTTAAATTTCTACCATTAGTAGCAAGATTAGTATAACAATAATTATTTTTATAAAATAGATTCTACTGAGCACTTAGTATGTACCAAATTGTGTTCTGAGTACCTTCCTTACATGTATTATAGAATCCTAAAGATCCTATGAAATAGATACTAACACCCCCATTTTACAAGAGAGGAAACTGAAGTTCAAAGATGCACAGCTAACTCTAGCAATATAGTAACATTTGAGCAAAGTATGCACACATCACTTTCACAAAGTTACCTCATCCAATTCTGAAAAAAAAATATTATGGTAACATTGTATTGCTCTGGCGCTAAGTAAACACAAAAAATTTCAGAAATCACATGTTTTAATAGGGGTCAACTGCTGAGCACTAGACACCTTAACAAATTATCTCTTGTAATCCTCAATTAAGTAGCTACTAGTAGTTACTAGATTATTCCTATTTTCCAGGTGAAAATTGATCTGATAGGCAATGTTCATCGTTCAAGAAGGTCCTCTGAATAAGTGTCAGAGCTGGAAATTTAATGTACTATATAACTCTGATTCAGAAGTCCACACTTAACACCTTATTGTAGACTATGGTAGTCAATTTATGATTTAATTAACATACTTTTTACTGTTGTCCTCCATGTCTTTAAATATTTCTTAAGAATTCATGATCCACTTGATCAGACCATTCAAGAATGCTATGCTCCATTAGATTCTAAATAGCTACAACTGCTTTGCGCCTTAGAACAAAAAGGCAGATTGCCAACTTTTTGAATGTTTATTTTTCTGTCTGCAATCCAGGTAATTTTAACACCTAAAAATGCTGGTGTCATCAAGATGCATAAAATAAAAAGTTTAAAAGAAAACTAAAGCCAAAAACCAAATTTTGAATATGCTAATATTTTTGTCATATCACACCAAATGAATCTAAGAAACCATGGCTATGGCTGAAATGGAAAGGGGTTCTCCTTTAATTAAAAATATTCTGGGGCCCCTGGGTGGCTCAGTCAGTCAGGCATCTGACTCTTGATTTTGGCTCAGGTCATGATCTCTCAGTTTGGTGAGTCTGAGCCCTGTGTTGAGTTCTGTGCTGACACTGCAGAACCTGTTTGGGATTCTCTCTCTCTGCCTCTCGCTGTTCTTCCCCCACTTGTGTGTGCTCTCACAGTCGTGGGATGGAGAACCATGTAGGGCTCCACTCTGGGCATGGAGCCTGCCTGGAATTCTCTCTCCCTCTGCCTCTCTCCCCCACTAGCATTCTGTCTCTTAAAAGAAATGAACATTAAAAAAAAAAAAAAAAAAAAAAAAAACCCCAACTCCTCATAAACCCATGTTTAAATGGAAGGCAACTGCTACGTCTTTGTCCAAATCCACAGTAATGTTTGATTTATTTTTAAAATGTTAAAAGCTGGGGCACCTGGCTGGCTCAGCCAGTGGAGCACATGACTCAATCTCAGGGTCATGAGTTCAAGCCCCACATGGGGCGGGAGCCTACTTTAAAAAAAAAAAAAAAAAAAAAAAAAAGTTAAAAATTTACCACTTAGGGGCACCTGGGTGGCTCAATCGGTTAAGCATCCAACTCTTGGTTTCAGCTCAGGTTCTGATCTTGCAGTTCATGGGTTCGAGCCTCGCACCAGGCTCTGCACTGACTAAGGAGTGGGCTTGGGATCCTCTTTCTGCTTCTCCCATTCTCTCTCTCAAAAACTAAATAAACTAAAAAATATTTAGCACTTAAAAAATCTGCCTAATCTACAACTCTCCAACATAATTTGACTTTCTCCTAGGTTATAAATACTCTTTAAAAAATGTAACTATATTGTTATTACATATAAGGCTAAAATTGCCATGATATAAAATATTGTACATATAAGAGGAATGTGCCATGGAGAATAATTTCATCTATTATTATAGATACCCTAAGATTCTTTTCCTCTCAACTCAAGATATTTTTCCTATGCCTGGTAAAGTCTATCAGATTCCTAAGTTAAATTATAAGTCACTTTTACTTAATTTGCTTTAAAGCAGAAAATGATGCTACTGACCAAATAATCACTATTAACTTTTTCAATTTGTTCATGCCATTAAGCCTGGCCAAGGCTTGGGTATTTGAGCTTCAAATACCTAAGGCAGAGAAGACTATGGCTTCTATGCCTATGAAATAGTTTTCCTCTATACAGACTAAAACATTAAATGAAATATAAAGGGCTTAGCATGCCACTGGACATTGTAGATTCTATTAAAATGTTAATTCCTTTCACCCAGAATTTATTTGCATGGTGCCGATCAACTCTGGTAACATGAGAAATTTGTTAAGATAAAATGTGTAAAAAACAAACATGACATGATCAATTAACATACAAAAAAAAAACCCAACAAATTTAAATAATTATATGGTTATGGTTGGCAGGGTCTGCAGAAATCAATCTCTGGTTGTTAGAGCACTTGGTAGGAACTCAAAAGTGTTGGATAACTGAAATTTTTACACCCCCAAGAAAACAGGGTAGATTGGGACATACTTTAAAAAAAAATTTTTTTAAGGATTATTTATTTTGGAGAGAGAAAGAGGCACAGTGCTAGCAGGGAGGGGCAGAGAGAGAGGGAGAGACAGAATCTGAAGCAGGCTCCAGGCTCTGAGCTGTCAGCACAGATCCCAATGTGGGGCTTGAACCCAAGAACCATGAGATCATGACTGAGCCACCCAGGCAAGACATGCTTTTTTAAAAAACTGGTGTTTTTTTTAACGTGGTATTATATTAGTTGGGAAATATTCTCTAAACATCAAAACCAAGATGATGTATTCTCTAAACATCAAATATGCTCTAAACATCAAAACCAAGATGATGGTATTTTTTAACGTGGTATTATATTAGTTGGGAAATATTCTCTAAACATCAAAACCAAGATGATGTTTTCTGTTTAAAATGAATCCTAAAAATAAGAACAGGGGTGCCTGGGTGGCTCGGTCAGTTGGGCGTCCAACTTCGGATCGGGTCAGGATCTCAGTTTGTGGGTTCAGCCCCACATCGGGCTCTCTGTTGTCAGCACAGAGCCCGCTTGGAGCCTCTCTCTCCCTACCCCGCTCTCTTTTTCTCTCTCTAAAATAAACATTAAAAAAAAATGAATAATCCTATCGTAAACACAACCAAGTACTTCCATGGCTCAAGAATACGTTTGCACAGAGACACTATAGAGTTCTACAGAAGACTTTTTTAAGTGTGCTGATTTAAATGGAAAAGATTGCACTTCCAACAAAATCTTGACTAAAGTCATTTGAATATCTTTTCCAGAGGGGTTGGAGAAAAACAAGACAATGGATATGCTTTACTTTGAAAGTAAATTTCTCTTTATTGTGGAGAAGTAAGTTGGCTTTCTTCAAATCCACAAAAACAGACATCTGAAGCAGTAAGATGCAGTTGGTCTTTTATTTAATGAATAAATATTTGACACTACTACGTGCCAGGCACTGACTTAAGACATAAGATTTTCAATTTCTCTAGAGCCCAGGCTAAGATTTTCAGTTAAACCTACATCTATTACATCTTTCTCATTCCCACCTGGGCAGTCCAGAAAAACACATCAGAGTTTTAAAAACTAAAGTTAAACAACACAACTTTGAAAGAAGCAGTACTTTTAAGTTATCAAAACTCAACAACTCTAAACTCCACAATGTCTTACAAAGTTACATGCAATCACTAGTTTCAACTACACTCTCATCATGATTTGAAATGTGAGAAGTAGGCAGTTCACACAAAGCAGCATATAAAAACTCATAGAAAAGCAATTCTGAAACAAAACATGAGTCTGCCAGAACCAATCTGAGATTTACCTAGATTTAGATATTCCAAATTGCAGTTACTGACATATCAGAATGCCAAGAAATAAGTATCTCCGGGTTCTGAAATCTCTCCTTTTCTCATGCAAAATTTACCAAAAAGGGAAAAAAATACAAAATCCAAGCCCTTAGAAACTAGAATTTCCAAACATCTGAGTGTTTATAACTGCTTAAAGATGTTAAGTGTTCATTTCAATTTAGAGTAACACTGCCCCGCCAAAAGACGGCCTGTTGCTGGGCAAACAGTAACAAACAAGAAAAACAAAAACCGTTCAAAAAGCCCTCCATATGCAAAACCATAAAAAGGCGGGAATTTCATTATTTCAAATTTTGGTTAGAAATGAATATGTCACAAATTGCCCTCCAGGGAGCGCTCTGGGCCTCGGTTACCAGTCATTTCAGTTAATAAAGCGGGAAAACGTTCGAACGTAACCTACAGCAGTTTCAGGCTGACCCTCAAGGGCTTTCGAATCCGGCACAGAAGTCGCCGTCGAAATACCACTCTTGGCGGTCAAGGAACACCGAGGTACCCGCGCGCACCAATCACCCCCGTCACAGAAGAGCAAACGCCAACTTCACACCTTCCAGACACACACCCGCGAGCCCCGCGACCCCAACTTTGCGACTCTCCAGCGACCTCCCCTTCCAGAGCCTGCAAGCCCGCGGCGAAGGAGGCAAAGGAGCCGAACCCTGCGTCCGCAGACCAAAAGGCCAGCCTCCCGGTTGGGCGCGGGGGCAGCCCCGCCGCCGAGGAGGCCCGAGGGGGCGCCAAGGAGGGAGGGCGGCGAGCGCGCGCGGGCGGCGGAGGTGGGGGGAGGAGGGCGACAACCGCCAATCGCCCGCCTTTGTGGCCCCGGCCGGGCGTCCTTACCCTGCCGACGGCGGCCCGGCTGCGGCCTGCGACCGCGGCTCCGGAGCCGAGGACTGGGGTGGGCTCGCGCTCCTCGTCGCTGGAGAAGTCCGGAGGCCCTTTGCTGTTGGCGCCCGCGGCGAGCGGCGGCCGGTTGCGCGCCGTGAGGTGCTGCAGGTAGAGCTGCACGTATACGTCTTTGCGCTGCTCCCCGACCGGGAGCGTCACATTGTTGGCGACCAACTCACTCTTCAACTTCTCTTTCGTCAGGACCGAGGGGTCCTCCAGGAACTCCGGCATCTCCGCGACGAATCCCTTTCCCCGCAGCCTTCACACCCGCCGCTCACGCCGGCGCGCTCGCTCCTTGCCCGGGGGCGGGGGGGACCGCGCTGTCGCCTCTGAGCCTCACGGCTCCCGCCCGGGAGGAGCGCCGCAGAGCAAAGCAAAAACTCCCACACACAAAGCAAAGCAAAAGCCGGACACAAAAGCCCACCGAGCCCAAGTGCGGACCAAGTGCGGCTAAGATAAGAGCCCCCACTAACCCCAGCCCACACACTACACAAGCGAGGAGAGAGCAGCTTGTTTCGCCCACGCCCCAAGAACGCGCGCCGCCATTGGCCCGCGGTGGGAGGAAGCCGAGCGGTGATTGGTGGGAGCCCTCGCGCGGGTTCCATTAGCCACGGCACGGTGCGAGAGGTGGTAGAAACGCAGTTTAAAAGCCGCTCGGGCGGGAGCCTTGGAGGCTTGGCCTGTTTCTGTTTCCCTTTTCTCCACCCTTCCCCTAAGACGCTGATAAGGGACAAGTAGTACTCTTCTGTGTGCGGTTTCCTTCCCCCGCCCTGCTTGAGAAGAACCTTTCCCTCCAGGGTCGATCGCCTTCGAAGGGGCCGAGTTTCACGAAGCCAGCTGCGAGGACCAGGGGCTGGGCCTTTCTCAATCGTAGGACACTGATTTACAGAAGAATGACCGCAGCCTTTCCTTCCCCATACACTCGCCCTGAAGGGAAAGAAAAGGAGCGACGCGTGCTCTTCGGCACTCCTCTTCCTTGATCTGTTTTACCTGTGGGGATCAAAGGGGAGAGCAAGCAGTTAAATCCCTCTCTCTGCTTGCGAAGGCTTCTTTTGTTCCTGAAATCCAGGAAAAGCAAAAGCTAGACTCCTGGGCACTTTAAAATGCCCCCGAATTTGTGACAAAATTGTATCGTCAAATATTCTATTTGCTTCTTAGCCTACAGGTTGGGACGTTTATAAATTATTTAATTTTGAACAGGTGGGGCACAACTGCATTTTTGTTGAGAGCATCTCTGGATTAGATCCTTATACCCATAAGTATCTTACCATAACTTAAACCTAATGTTAAATAATACAGCAAGACGAAGCGAAACATCTAGGAATACTTTCATGGGCAACTTAAGATAACGGAGATGGTGCATACCTAGATTTTAATCACAGAGGACCCTGGTGAGCTATAATCAGGACGGGAATCCTAATCAAACCCATATTACTGATCCATATAAAAAGTCTCAGAAATTTCATGAAGTTAAAATGTCTTCCTGAAAGCAAATGCCACTGATGACAAATACTTGTGTTTCTTACGAATATAGATGTTCCAAGATGCTTTCTTCCAAGAAAGAAACTGACCTGAATCATTTCCCTAGAATTCTGACCTCCAGACTGCTTTATAAGCTGCTTAAAAATTTTTTTAAAATGTTTATCTGATTTCTGCATGGTTGTTTAAATTTGGGTAAGTTTTTAAAAAATGCCTTCACTAAAAATGTTACCTGTGAGTTAAGTCATTTTATTTTGCTCAAATTGAGGAGACACTGTTTAATGATGGATTCTTTAGCTAGGGGCAATTTTATATTTATTTTCTAAAACTCAGTTTTTACAGATATTTAAGCAATAGTAATAAGCTCAGTAATACAAATTAAAACATTTTAACTAGCAATTTATTTTGTACATTTTTAGGATGTTTTGTGAAAGTTATCTCATTTTTCTCCCCATGGCTTCCCTGGGCACATAAGCAATTGCATTTTTCTTCATAGGCGGAACTGAACTGAGAGGCAAAGGACCACGAGTTTGCACTGACTGGTAACCCCACAAATTAATTAATGCACGTGGGACAGTCCCAGTCTGCATAATCTCAGCAATGATGGGTCTATTCTACCCTAATTGAATTAGCGAATTATCCTGCTATATTGTTAACTTGCTAGGGGAAAAATTTGGCTCTGGCCTGACTGTACTAATAGTTTTTAAGAGGTAGGTTTTGCTGCTGTACCTGAAAAGGGTCAGAGTCACCAGGGCTATATAGGATGTGACCAGGGTGGGACATAGAAGAGTTCTGGGCTCTGACTGCTGCCCTGTCGTCTGAGGATACCTGAGCAGCTTGGTCCCTGAAATAGATCCTTAGAGAAGGAGGCATCACTGATCCCTGAAGATAATATTCTACCTAAATTTTTATGTGAGTAGAATACAATGCTGAAGTCACAGCACCACCTGAGAATGGGGCAATGGCTTTTTTCATAGGGTCCTTGCACCAGATATTTTTCCATTTTCTACGCAGCTTAATCCTTGGAAACAATAATTTTTCCTGCTTTGCAACCACAAACCAAAAAAAAAAAAAAAAAAAACCCACAAAAAAATCACCTGTTGAGTCTGCAAGGTGTTTGTGTTTTCAAGTTGTTTTAAATAGACACAATACTATGCCTTACAGGCCAACATTAAAGAATGTAATTCTAAAGGAACTGCATTCTAGGGGGCATGTGACTCTTGATCTCAGGGCTGTAAATTCAAGCCCAGCGTTGGGTATAGAGATTAAGAAACAATCTTTAAACAAACAAACAAACAAACAAACAAAAAAAAAACCCACTACATTCCAGATGCTTGAAATGAATATTCCTTGAGCAAAAACAATTTTCATTCCCTTTCATTAATTAACTCTTCTTTCTTATCTCTAGACACTATCAATTGGAGGTTACTTGCAGATTCTACAACCATGTCAGTAGACATGGTTGATACCGTAAGCTATCAGACATTGAGATTGCCTTTCTACATCACAAAGTCATGACTTGCCAAATTCAGACTTGGAATTGTCCTACACACATCAGGTATATCCCCAGAACTATTAATTTTTTAGTGATGAAGGTAGCTTTTGCTTTTACTCTGCTGTAGGGCTCCTAAGTAGAAGTTATTTTTTTCTTCATACTCCATGTATCTTAAGACCAAGAGGACAGAGCCTGGGTGGCCTCTCTGTTCCCAATGACTACTTCAAAACTATTTCTCCTCTTTCCTCCTTCAAAAACATTTGAAGTTTATACACCTGACTAAGTCACCCTTTACCATCTTTATCATTTATCAACCTGACCACTCTCCCTCAGATATTATAGGCTGTTTTTCCTTGCTCTAGGTTTCTCCACCATCCCTGTCTATATTCTCTGTGAATTTAACATTTTTACAGATGGACCATGCAACCAGCACTTGGCCTTTTATTTTTATTTATTTTAAGTTTATTTATTTATTTAAGTAATCTCTGTATCCAACATGGGGCTCAAACTCATGACCCCAAGCTCAAGAGTCACATGCTCTTCCAACTGAGCCAGCCAGGCACTCCTAGCACTTGGCCTTTCAGATCTTTGACCTCTTCATCTCCAACAATTTGTTCCTCTATTCTATTTCATCCATCCACTCCAAGTGGTAATATTCTGAACGGTGTCATCAATAACTCTTTTACCTTCTAACTGTCCATTTCAAGCATCCCAGTTGTCAATCACTAGCCTTTTCCCCTCAGCTCATTTAATATACTCTCACTGACCTATTAACACCCTCAATCCATTAAGCCCAACACTTTAAAAAAAGTCTATTAATATGCTTCTGACATCATCAATACTTCCAACTCACCCAACGTACAGTCCTTGATCAATCCTTGTAATCGCTCTTTTGCAAACATTTTCAACTCTCTTACCCCAATGTCTCTATCTTTCTCACTTGGAGGAACCTCAAAGTAGAAACCCAGTCTTGCTTGGACTAAGTCCTGCTGAAACAAACTTTTCCATTCCATTGCTTGCATCCAAGTTAGCAAAGATTGCTATAGAAAAATCATACGAAAGGACTGACTGCTTTTAATTTATGACCTCATACCTCACAGGAGCACTTCAACTGGCTGGCAAAACTATTCATTCTCTGGATGAATCATTCATACTTTGACTTCTCTACTCACATCTCTCATATCGTTTCCCCCACCTGTCCTCATTTTCAGCCAGAGAACTTGCATCATATTTGAGAAACTAGAAACCATCTACAGGGAATGTCTCAACTTCAGAAGGTCACATCTGTACCCATTTGCTCTTGCATTTTTCTTGTTTCTTTTTTAAAATTTTTTATTTTTTAAAATTTACATACAAATTAGCATATAGTGAAACAATGATTTCAGGAGTAGAGTCCTTAATGCCCCTTACCCGTTTAGCCCATCTCCCCTCCCACAAGCCCTCCAGCAACCCTCAGTTTGTTCTCCATATTTATGAGTCTCTTCTGTTTTGTCCCCTCCCTGTTTTTATATTATTTTTGTTTCCCTTCCCTTATGTTCATCTGTTTTGTCTCTTAAAGTCCTCATATGAATGAAGTCATATGATTTTTGTCTTTCTCTGACTGACTAATTCCACTTAGCATAAAACCCTCCAGTTCCATCCACATAGTTGCAAATGGCAAGATTTCATTCTTTTTGATTGCGAGTAATACTCCATTGTATATATATACCACATCTTTATCCATTCATCCATCAATGGACATCTGGGCTCTTTCCATACTTTGGCTATTGTTCATAGTGCTGCTATAAACATGGGGGTGCATGTGTCCCTTCGAAACAGCACACCTGCATCCCATGGATAAATGCCTAGTAGTGCAATTGCTGGGTTGTAGGGTAGTTCTATTTTTAGTTTTTTGAGGAACCTCCATGCTGTTTTCCAGAGTGGCTGCACCAGCTTGCGTTCCCACCAACAATGCAAAAGAGATCCTCTTTCTCCACATCCTCGCCAACATCTGTTGTTGCCTGCGTTGTTAATGTTAGCCATTCTGACAGGTGTAAGGTGGTATCTCCTTGTGGTTTTGATTTGTATTTCCCTGATGATGAGTGATGTTGAGCATTTTTTCATGTGTCGGTTGGCCATCTGGATGTCTTCCTTGGAGAAGTGTCTATTCATGTCTTTTGCCCATTTCTTCACTGGATTATTTGTTTTTTGGGTGTTGAGTTTGAGAAGTTCTGTATAGATTTTGGATGCTAACCCTTTATCTGATATGTCATTTGCAAATATCTTCTCCCATTATGTCAGTTGCCTTCTAGTTTTGCTGATTGTTTCCTTTGCTGTGCAGAAGCTTTTTATTTTGATGAGGTCCCAGTAGTTCATTTTTGCTTTTGTTTCCCTTGCCTCCAGAGATGTGTTGAGTAAGAAGTTGCTGTGGCCAAGATCAAAGAGGTTTTTGCCTGCTTTCTCAAGGATTTTGATGGCTTCCTGTCTTACATTTAGGTCTTTCATCCATTTTGAGTTTATTTTTGTGTATGGTGTAAGAAAGTGGTCCAGGTTCATTCTTCTGCATGTTGTTGTCCAGTTTTCCCAGCACCATTTGCTGAAGAGACTGTCTTCATTCCATTGGATATTCTTTCCTGCTTTGTCAAAGATTAGTTGGCCATACGTTTGTGGGTCCATTTCTGGGTTCTCTATTCTGTTCCATTGATCTGAGTGTCTGTTCTTGTGCCAGTACCATACTGTCTTGATGATTACAGCTTTGTAGTATAGCTTGAGGTCTGGGATTGTGATGCCTCCTGCTTTGGTTTTCTTTTTCAAGATTGCTTTGGCTATTCGGGGTCTTTGAGGTTCCATGCAAATGCATTTTTCTTGTTTCAATGGAAGAGAGAACTATCAGAGAGAACTCTGTCACTTGTACCCTGGATCTCATCCTTCTCTCCTGCTCAAGGACTTGATTTGTTGAGTCATTATCTGTGAAATTTCTTACTTTTTTTTTTTTTTAATTTTAAATAGGCTCCATGACCAACATGGGGCTTGAACTCACAACTCTGAGATCAAGAGTCACATGCTGTACCGCCCTGTGAAATTTCTTAATTGGGAAAAAAAAAAAAAGACTTGGCATTTTATTTTGTTTTATTCATACAATATAAAAATTTTTTATATTTTCTGTTGAAATTGGTATTAGGTTTTATTGTTTTATTTATTTATTTATTTATTTATTTATCTTGGTATAGATTACAAAAAATCTTTAAAATTATAGCATTGATACCCAAAACCTACGGAAACAGGAAATATATTCCTATGTGAAGCCACAGCTTAAAAAATAAATCAATGGAATTACTTTGTCAGAAAACTGTTCTGAAACTTATGATTTTTTCATAAATCACTTGCATAACTAACTGCCTTCATTTCCCATTTTGCACTTCTTAATGTTATTAACATAGAGCTGACTTTTTTGTTCTTCATTATCTCGTTTTGCTTGGTTCTGAATTTAAAAGTGTCACCTCAAACAAAGCAGATGACAAACATTATTGACTTTTTTTTAATAATAGGAGAGGATGGGGTGCCTGGGTGGCTCAGTCAGTTGAGTGTCTGACTTTGGTTCAGGTCACAATCTCATGGTTTGTGAGTTTGAGCCCCGCATCGGGCTCTGTGCTCACAGCTCAGAGCCTGGAGCCTGCTTTGGATCCTGTGTCTCCCTCTCTCTCTGTGGCTCTCTGCTCATGCTCTGTCTCTCTCTTTCTCTCAAAAGTAAAAATAAAAACATTAAAAAAATATATAAGAGGATGTTCACAATATCACATTAAGTAGAAAATAAGTAGAAAAAAGTAGAGAACCATATCAGAGTAAGATCTCAGTTCTATAAAAACTGAAGTGTGTAGGGATATGTGTATATTTAAAAATATACACATACAAAAAAACCTAAATGAACATAGACCCAAAAAAATTTTTTTAATATTTATTTTTGAGAGAGAGAGAGCGAGCATGGGGGAGGGACAGAGAGACGGAGAGACACAGAATCTGAAGCAGGCTCCAGGCTCTGAGCTGTCAGCACAGAACCTGATGCAGGGCTCGAACTTGCAGACTGTGAGATCATGACCTGAGCTGAAGTCAGACACTTAATCAACTGAGCCACCCAGGCACCCCTAGACCAAAATTGTTTTTAATGTTTATTTATTTTTGAGAGAGAGAGATAGAGCACATGCACAGGGGAGGGGCAGAGAGACAAAGAATCCCAAGCAGGCTCTGCGCTGTCAGTGCAGCGCCCAATGCAGGGTGTGAACTCACCAGCCACAAGATCATGACCTGAGCCAAAACCAAGAGTCAGATGTGTAACCGATTGAGCCACCTGAGCTGAAACCAAGAGTTAGATGCTTAACTGACCAAGCCACCCAGGCGCCCCTGGACCAAAATGTTTGTGGTAATTTCATCTAGGTGTTGGGGCACAAATGATTTTTATTTTCTTTCTTATTTTTTCTGTGTTTCTCAAGATTTCCACAATGAACACAGGATTTTTATAAACATAACTACTTTTCTTTTTGAATTAGTTTGAGAAATTGGAAAATCCCTTGGCTTATCAGAATTCAGAGTCTTTCAGTTTTGTATTTCCAAAGGCTCCATTTTATCAGTTCATCTAGAGTACATGAGTCTTAGGAAACTGATTAAAAACAGTCTCGGGGTGCCTGGGTGGCTCAGTCGGTTGAGCATCAGACTCTTGATTTCAGCTCAGGTCATGGTCTCAGGGTCATGAGATCAAGCCTTGTGTCAGGCTCCATTCTGATGGTGGAGCCTGCTTGAGATTCTCACCCCGACCCCCTCTGCTACTTTCCCCTGCTCACATTCTCTCTAGGAAAAAAAAAAAAAAAATCTCAAAAGAGAAACCTAATTTATTAAACAGATGAAATAAATGCTTGGAGCATTCTATGCCAGTGGATAAATTCATTTGGAAGGATAAATGACTGGAACATTTCTAGTGAAACAGAACAAAATCACAGGTCTATTAAGTGGGAATTCAAATATGGATCTGTATTTCAGAGCCTCTTTCTTGACATCATTCCTATATAATGGTTGCAGAAGTTAAAATGAAGTGTTCAACTACATGGTCAACAAATCTTTGACAAAGCAGGGAAGACTTCCAATGGAAAAAAAGACAGTCTCTTCAACAAATGGTGTTGGGAAAACTGGAACAACATGCAGAAGATTGCAACTGGACTACTTTCTTATACCATACACAAAAATAAATGTAAAATGGATTAAAGACCTAAATGTGAGAAAGGAAACCATCAAAATCCTAGAGGAGAACACAGGCAGCGACCTCTTTTACCTTGGCAGGAGCAGTTTCTTACTAGACATGTTGCTGCAGGCAAGGGAAACAAAAGCAAACATGAACTACAGGGACTTCATCAAGATAAAGAGCTTCTGCCAAAAAAAAAAAAAAAAAAAAAGAAAAAAGAAAAAAGAAAAAAATCTGCACACTGAAGGAAATAATCAACAAAACTAAAAGGTAGCCTACAGAATGGGAGAAGATATTTGCAAATGACATATCTGATAAAGGATTAGTATCCAAAATCTACAAAGAACTTCTCAAATTCAACACTCAAAAAACAAACAACCCAGTTAAGAAATGGGCAGAAGACACAAACACTTTTCCAAAGAAGACATCCAGATGGCTAACGGACACATAAAAGATGCTCAACATCACTCATCATCAAGGAAATACAGATCAAAATCACAATGAGATACCACCTCACACCTGTCAGAATTGCTAAAATTAACACAAGAAACAACAGGTGTTGGCGAGGATGCAGAGAAAGGGAAACCCTCTTGCACTGTTGGTGGGAATGCAAACTGGTGCAGTCACTCTGGAAAACAGTATGGAAGTTCCTCAAAAAACTAAAAATAGAACTACCTTATGATCCAGCAATTGTACTCTTCACTCTATACCCAAAGGATATAAAAATACAGATTTGAAGGTGTATGTGTACCCTGATATTTATAGCAGCATTGTCAACAATAGCCAAACTATGGAGAGAGCCCAAATATCGGTGGTGTATATACAAAGAGGTGGTTTATATATTTACAATGGAATATTACTCGGTGATCAAAAAGAATGAAATCTTGCCATTGGCAATGATGTGGGTGGAGCTAGAATATATTATGCTAAGCAAAATAAGAGAAAGACAAATACCATATGATGTCACTCATATGTGGAATTTAAGAAACAAAACAGATGAGTATATGGGAAGGAGGGGGAAAAGAGAAGAAAGCTAAACAAACCGCAAGAGACTATTAACGATAGAGAACAAACTGAGGGTTGATGGAGGGAGGTGGGTGGGGGATGGGCTAGATGGGTGATGGGTATTAAGGAGGGTACTTCTTGTGGTGAGCACTGGGTGTCATAAGTGATGAATAACTAAATTCTACTCCTGAAACCAATATTGCACTGTATGTTAACTAACTAAAATTTAAATTAAAAAAATAAAGTGTTGGATTTTAAGTTGTTTCAAGGTTATAGCAAGTTAGCAAATGGGCTATTCTAAGAAAGTACAGACGTCCAAACTTGGAAAGTAGCTGGAACCTGTGAAGTGACTGCTTTAGAGCTGTAGCAGTATAAATAATGACGTGTATGTACTGCTTTACAACATTTTTCTGTATTTTATCTCATTTGATTATTTTTAAAATATTTTTGAGTATAGGTGACACACAGTGTTACATTAGTTTCAGGCGTACAACACAGTGACTCAACTTCTCTTATACCTTATGCTATGCTCACCACAAATGTAGCTACCATCTGTCACCATACAATGCTGTTGTAATATCGCTGACCATATTCCCTATGCTGTGCTTGATTTGATTCTCTTAACAACTCTTTGAGGTAAGTGGGACCTCCATTCTGGCCTTGCTGTATAGGCCAGTGGTTCTTAAACTTTAGCTGGGATCAGAAGGCCTGGAAGGCCTGGTTAACACTGGTGGTTAAATGCTAGGCCCTGTCCCCGGATTTTTCTGAATCTGTAGGTATGGGGTGGGGCCAGAATATTTGCATTTCTAACTTATTCATAGGAAACTGTCTGGAAATAACAGCTCTAAGCCACCTTTTTGGTTTTTTTTTCACTCTTTGTAAAGCCAGAGCTGGTCACAGTCTTGAATAATAGCTTTGCATTGCCCTCAGAATAAAATCTAAATTAGAAGGTTCTGAGTGATCTGACTCCTGTTTACCTCTATAGCTTTCTGTCTCTTTCTCTCCAGCCATACTAGAGAACTAGCAGTTCTCCAAAGAAGCTGTATCAGTTTGCTAGGGCTGCCATAACAAAATGATTAGCAGGTAACATTACACATTCACCTTTCAAGAGTATGATTTTGTACAAATAAGATAACATGCTTGATCCAAGCTAAGATCAAGCAAGTATTGTTACAGATATATGATATGTATGCAAAGGTTGCTGGGGGAGAGGGAACATAACTTCTATTATGGACTGAATTGTATACCCTCAAAATTCATATGTTGAAGCCCTAACCCACAGTACCTCAAAATGTGACGATATTTGGAGACAAGGACTGTTAACAGGTAATTAAGTTAAAACGAGGCCATTAGAGCAGGCCCTAATCCAAACTGACTAGTTTACTTATAAAAGAAAACTTGAACACATAGACATCATCAGAGGTGTGCACATGCAGAGGTATGATCATTGAGGACACAGTGAGAAGGTGGCCATCTATAAGCCAAGAACAGGTCTCAGAAGAAAACAGCCCTGCTGTCACTTCAATCTTGAACTCCTAAGCAGTCCTAGCAAACTCATATAAACCTCAGGTTGAAAAAACCAGATCTGAGGGACATTATGGACAGTGCTCAACTTATAGAAGGCATTCAAATATGTCTACTGGATAAATGTCTTAAAGTCACATAGGAAAATTTTATTTTTCAAGATCCTCCTTTATGAGGCTTTCTTGAGCTACCAACCAAGGCAGAGTTAATGTCCCTATTTTAGCATCTCCATACTACTCTGTTCTTATTTTCAGGGTACTTAGCCCAATATATTATAGTATTTGGGTACTTTACTCAGTGTATCCTTTTCCTCAGTGCTGAGCACAGTATTAGGCTCATCATAGTTGGTGGGCCATATCTGTTGAAATGGATGGTCTAATCTTAATCCATCCAAATAGGAGAAAGAACAAACTACACAAAGTGAAAATATAATGTCCAGCTATACTGGCTACATTAGGTTAAATCATAAGAAATTAGTATTTGATGTTTTCAAAACACTGAACAGAAAAACTCCGGGACTTTTATGGAACATAGCCAATAAAAATCTAAAAATATTTCTAATCTTGCTTTTCATTTTTTTTGTACAACAAATGTTTGACATATGCCTGTAAGGCACTATTCAGTACTAAGAGTGCTGGAACTTACAAAGGTGAGTAAGTAAGCTTTGCTCCTTATTAAAAAGATTAATAGTTGAAAGTTGAATATCTGACTTTTGTCCCCACTCACCTGAATTAGTGAAAATATAAAGGGGGCATCAATACGTCACTTAAGTCCAATGGTTTCTAGCACATTCTCTGGACATTTTTTCCACCTTCATTATAAAACATTTAGTAAAGACAAGGATATGCAGCCAGTCTTGTCTGGAAACTTTGGTGGCCCTTGGCAGGTCCCTATTCCTGCGTGTGCCAGTTTGTAATAGTAGGATACTAATCACACGTCGTAAGATTGTTTATTGGCACACAGGCTAAGACATATAAACTGCCATGATATTCAAAGTTAGAAAATTTTACTCTATTGTACTTGCTTTCGAAAGGCAAAGGGTCTAATACCGTTTTGGGAAAAATGGCTTGTTCATTTCTTGTGAAGGCCGTTGGGCTGATACACCCACTAATGCACAGTAGTAATGGTCCATACATACATTTCTATGTATCATGCACATTAAATGACAGAAAACTCACTTTACGAAGCAAAACAGTACAAAGCCACTAGCCTTAAGGCTCTATAATATAAAGACAGATTTGTCTTTTCGCAGACTAAGGATTACTAGGGTAACATTTGAAGGAGGAAGATTTAATCTTAAAATTAAAGGCATTTTTAAAAAATGGCGGGAATAATCCTAGGTCTCTAGAGGTTAGTGGCTTAAAAGAGTAAAAGCCTCATGACCCCGACGTGATTCGAACACGCAGCCTTCTGATCTGGAGTCAGACGCGCTACCGTTGCGCCACGAGGTCCTGCTGGGCTGTGGCTCGCGCAGTTTCTTAGGACTCAAGTATCATGGCGCTTCTCCCGGACGCATTTTTTTTTTTCTTCACGTCTCTCCTTGCCCCTCCATCCAGTACAGATTGGAACTGGAGACTAATCCTTTTGGCACCCAAATTTTACTGACCGCTAATCCTCTACCTAACTTGGGAAGGAACCAAAGGAAGCGGGAGAACGGAGTTTCCCTTTCAGTCGAGTCCCCAGGGTCAAGGGAAACTGTTCCTTCCTCTTCTATAGCAAGCAATTTCCGTTCTTACCCGCCCCTTTAGGCGCGGAACTCCGCCTTCCCTCTCCCCTCCCCCCCGGGTTGCGCGCGCGGAGTTCGTGACCTCCAGTTGGAATTTGTCGGGCGTTTCTGCGCAAGCGCACGTCTTTGCCAGCTAGCCCCTGGTAGCTAGCGCCAGTTGTATAAAGCATTGTTCTCAGGGTATGGTTTTATTTCACCGTCAGTGTTAAGCTTAAAAGTACCATTTTTAAAAGATGCGCTTACAGAGGATATTATGTATTGTATATGTCAGCAGGTTTGCACCTCATAGTTGAGCAGTTGGATTAATAAAATTTACCGGTCTCCCCGTCGGGGAATTGAACCCCGGTCTCCCGCGTGACAGGCGGGGATACTAACCACTATACTAACGAGGAGCTGCCGTTTTTGTCCTTCCCAAATATCCCTTCAAAAGTGGAAAAGATTCCCTCCCTAGGCTACTTTCCTTTCCGCTTGCCACCCGGAAGTGTGACAATCCGGACACCTGGACATCTGCCTGCTCTCTATCCCCTTTGGGCACCTTGGACTCTTCGTCCGTGGAAAGAGTAAATTATTTAGAATAAGTGAAACAAAATGCGCTTCCAGTTTTAGTGGTGGTGAATTGTTGAAAATAATTTTCCGGAGCTCTTTATACTTTCCAGATGACTTAGGTTTCTTGTTAGAGTTTTTTATTTAATAGTGACCAAGAGGATGTGAGTTGAAGCAGAACTTTACCTTCACTTACTTGTATTTTCATTCTGAAGTCGAAGTCCAAGGATATCATATGGTTGCCAGATGTCCAGGGCTGCCAGGGTTGTCCCACAGTACAGTGCCTCCTCAAACAATTTGTAAGCTTTTGTTACACCAGAGGGCTCATGCATTGGACCAGCTGAGGCCAGATGAAATCCTGTTAGCTGATTTTTTTTTTCTGTATTTCGGTCTCTTTCCTGAGGCGTCTACAGTTTACTCGAAAATGACAAACACGTAAGTGGTAAAATAATAATACATTTAAGTAATTCAAAACAAGGATGTGCCATTAATTAAACATAGGGTTAGGAAGGTGTGCTAATTTGTACCGTCTTTAGCTTTTTCATAAACAGGATCAAACCTGTTCTGAGGAGGACCTTACACATAAACTTTTGACATTATCTTTAATGCAAATTCACAGAGTCGCAGACATAACTGAAAGTTTTCATTGCAGAACTTAAGCTTACATGTCTTAAGGAATCCATTCCTTGTAGTGTACTATGAATTACTACTATTTTTTTTTCTTTTTTTTTTTTTTTGGTCATAGGTTACAGGGTGCTTTCCATCTGATGAAAGGGATTATTTAATCCAGACTTTTGAAAAATAGCAATTTCTGAGGCCTGTTTTGGCATATTTTTTCCACTTTTAAATACACCAAAGGCCTCAAAAAACTTCCGCGGTCTGTGGCCTCCTCCTACTTCTGATTTTCAAATAACTTTTGTGAAGTCCAAAGGGCACTGTGATAACTATGCTGACGTCTTTTTCCTTGTAAGATTGAAAGGATTTGTCCCAGGTCTCTCAGTTGGCAAAACCGCCTATCTTCACCCCTCCCCCACCTGGTAGGAGAAGAGGCTTAATTCTGTCCCTTCAGAAGAGACATCATCCTCTCCACCTAAGCTGTGATAAACCTATGCCAGTGTTCACACATTGTGTTCTTACTTTTTTTTTTTCCTCCCTAGGGAAATGAAGAAGCAGCCTGAGTCAGCAGAGATCATGGAGCAGGAAACTCAGCACCTGCTGTCCATTTCCCTAAAATGGAAAGGAAGAGAGGATAATTAACCTGAACAGGGTAAGGGAGCTCAGAGATTCCTCACTGTCAGCACTGGTGAAAGTAAAGGTTAAAATCTGACTGGCAGTAGAGAGCATAGAACTCTCAGGAGGTGAATAGTATGATGACAATCGATGTTATTGAACGTTTCAAATCTTGATCCACCTAAATAACTGGTTGTCTAGCTTATCACAGCTTGTAGAACCATTCGTATTCATCTCTTCAACAGTTCTGTGAGGTCAATAAGGCAGGTGTTTTATCCCTATTTTACAGGTGGATAAAGAGAATTTTGTAGAGTCACACAGATAGGAAGTGGTAATAGGCTAGGAATCACCCAAGCCTTGACAGCAAATGTTGTGCAAAACTCATCCTGCTGTATAGTTCCACATAGTTGTATGTTAATAAATAAGTGTTATGGAGAGAAAATCTTACCACTAGTGTCAACATATGTGTCATGCTTGTTCCTGTATTAATATTCACTAATCTCTAACTGCTTAGGCACTGTGGTTACTCATTTACTATTGAACCTAAAATGTGCCAGACATTGTTTTAGACATATGGGCAGGTTTTAATGGATAAATGTTGTTCTTGGGGAGCTTATATCCTAATAGAAGGAAGACAATAAACAATGAATGTAATAAATGAATATGCTAGATGGTGACAAGAGTGTAAATAGAAAAAAAATAGCATTACAAGGGGGTCTAGAGAGGGGCAAATTAAATACAATGGTCAAACAGGCCTCCTTTTAATAAGGTAGCATTCGAACAGACTTGAAGTAAGGGGTGTAGTCATATAGCTAGCTACAATGATTGTAGGACCTGAAAGGTTGTTGTAAAGACTTTGGCTTTTATTCTGGGGAGAAATGAGCTGCTGTCGGGTTTTGAACAGAGAAGTGACCTGTTCTGATTTATGTTTTAAAGAGTTTTTGCCTACTGGGTTGAGAATAGACTGTAGGGGGCTAAGAGCAGAAGCAGGGAGACCAATGAGGTCTACTGCAAAAACCAATGTGGGAGGTGAGGTAGTTGAAGCCAGTGTGGGAGTCGTGGAGAATGGGACAGGTGCTGATAGATTTTGAAAGTGGAGCCTGTAGAACTTCCTGACACCATGAATTTGAGGTGTAAGAGTAAAAGATGAATCAAAGACGCTTCTAAACTTTTTGGCTTGAGCAATTGGAAGAACAGAGTTGCCATCAACTGAAGTGGAGAATAGTGCACAATTTCAGAGGGCACCATATTCATAGTCCACGTGAAGGAAGCAAGAATTCCTGGCCCTTTTAAGGCTCTTCTAGGTAGACCAAGAATCAACTTGACATGAGACATATTAATAGGAAAAAATAAAATTTAATAGCACACACAAGGAGTCCATACAGACGTGGAAATTCCAAAGACAGACAAAATGAGGTATATGTGTCATTATGAACTGAGGTGAAGCGGGTAAGGGTCTTGGACTTCAAAGAGAAGGGATGCATTCTTCAGGAAGCATGAAAAACAGTAAATATTTGGAAAAAGAGAAAACATTTGGTAAACAAATGTTCGCTGGGCCACTCAGAAACAATGGGACAAAGAGAAGACTTAAACAGGCCTTCCTGGTTTCCTCCCTGTCTACCATATTGTAATGTAGTTACATATATCTCAATTCTTTTAGGCAGTTATAGGGTAGCTAAAGAGTCTTTTCTGAAACAGCTATGTTTGTATTGCTTTTTTTTTAAAATTTTTAAAAAAATGTTTATTTATTTTTGAGCTTCCAGCACAGAGCCCGAGAGGGGACTCAAACCCACAAACCATGAGATCATGACCTGAGCTGAAATCGGATGCTTAACTGACTGAGTCACCCAGGTGCCCCTGGATTGCTTTTTTTTTTTTTTTTTTTTTTTTTTTTTTTTTTAATTTTTTTTTTTTTAACGTTTATTTATTTTTGAGACAGAGAGAGACAGAGCATGAACGGGGGAGGGGCAGAGAGAGAGGGAGACACAGAATCGGAAGCAGGCTCCAGGCTCTGAGCCTTCAGCCCAGAGCCCGATGCGGGGCTCGAACTCACGGACCGCGAGATCGTGACCTGGCTGAAGTCGGACGCTTAACCGACTGCGCCACCCAGGCGCCCCTGGATTGCTTTTTTTTAACTCAAAATAATCTTAATGCCAAAGTGGCCCATTTCGGGACAGCCTGCTCTTGGCCCCTAACAAGGGCACCCTGAGGAGGAGGCAGGGCACCATTCACACAGATGTTCCGTGGATGGCACTCCTTGGAAGTGTGTAATATGTCAGCTCTGCACATGGAGCACTATTTTTAGGGATAATAAGTATTTCAGTTTTGGCTGTGTTAAGGGTGAGACATTGAGTAGGTAGTTGAACATAATGGTTGAATACTCATTGTAGAGGTCATTGTGCTGGGTGCTGGAGGTGCTATGATGAACAAAGACCCTGAACTCAAGGAACTTTTATTTGAGGGGAGGAGACATATCTTTAATCAAAGAATAATTAAACAACAACAAAAAAGTGAAATTACAATTGTGACAGTTACTAAGAAGAAGGAAGAGATTTCTTGGTAGATGGTACTGCAAAGGTTATAGGAACTGAAGAAATGTGGTGAGTAGAGGGGTTGAAAGAAGTTGGAAGTGGCTAGAGATCGGGAGGAGGTTCATAGGAGAGATGAGGTTGAAAGGCCAATGGGAGTAGGGTGGGTGATACAGGATCTCTCAAGCTGTGTTAACTTTTCCTTGGCCTCTTAATAATTTTTAAAATAAATGTGTTTGGAGGTGCCTGGGTGGCTCAGCTGGTTGAGCACCTGACTCTTGATTTTGACTCAGGTCCTGGTCTCAGGGTCATGTGATCAAGCCCCACATGGAGCCCCAGTTCTCTCTCTCTCCCTCTGCCCCTCTCCCCCCGCTCATGCTCTCTCTCTAAAAAAATAAATGTTTATTTATTATTTTTAGGGTTTATTGAGTTATAGTTTACATACAGTAAAATTCATTCTTTTTTAGGTGTACTGTTTTATGAATTTTGACCATAATCAAATTATAGACTATTTCTTTTTTTTTTTTTTTTTTTAAGTTATAGACTGTTTCTATTACTCCTATCACTTTCATCACAAACTTCCCTTATGCCCCTTTGCAGTCAATCCCTTCCCTCCAACCCCAGGCACCACTGATATGATTTCCGGTTTCCTGAATTGAATGCCATATTAATGGAAATGTATAGATTTTAACCTTTCAAATATGGCATCTTTGAGTTAGCATGATGCTTTTCAGAGTCATCCACATTGTTTCTTCTATCAGTGGGATTTTTTTTCCATTGTTGATTAGTGTACCATTGTATGGATGTTTATCCAATCACTAGTTGATAGACATTTGAGTTGTTTTCAGTCTTTGACTATTATAAATACAGCTATTATAAACATTCCTGTTGTTAAAAAGAAACAATAGGCCAAAGTGGAGTCACTTTTGTTATACTCCACAAAGACTTAACCTAGTTGCAGTTTTCGTGTCTCCCAGGAGTGAAATTTTAAACCAATCAGTCTGGAATTGCCTAATCAGCCCTTGTGAGGTAATCTGCATGTTAAGATCGCCTGCTCTTCCCCTTAAGGGAAGGGTGAACTTGCCTGAAACAATCCTTTCCTTTGCTAACAACCTTCCTGTTTCTGTCTATAAAATTTATTTGGTACAGTTCTTTGCAGCTCTTTTCTACTCGCTGGATGGGATGCTTACCAATTTATAAATTGTTGAAAAAAGCTAATTAGATCTTCAAATTTACCCAGGTGATTTTTGTTTTTAACAGTATACAGGTTTTTGCATCTTCATTTCTCTTAGGTCAAAACTAGGAGCGGGGCGCCTGGGTGGCTCAGTCGGTTGAGTGTCCGACTTCGGCTCAGGTCATGATCTCACAGCTCGTGAGTTTGAGCCCCGCGTCGGGCTCTGTGCTGACAGCCTGGAGCCTGCTTCTGCTTCTGTGTCTCCCTCTCTCTCTGCCCCTAACCCACTCACATTCTGTCTCTGTCTCTCTCAAAAATAAATAAACATTTAAAAAAGAAAAAAAAACTAGGAGTGAATAACTAACTGGGTCTTAGGGTGAATGTGTTTGCCTCTATAAGAAACTGCCAAACTGTTTCCCTAACTGGAATATTTTACATTCTCACAACAACAAAGGAACATTCTTATTGTTCCACATCTTTACTAGCACTCACTTGATATTATAAGTATTTTTTTATTTGAGCCATTCTATAAGCAATGTAGTAGGATCTCTCTGTGGTTAATAAAACTTTCCCTAATGATTAATGATGTTGAGCATATTTTCATGGGTTTATTTTAAGCATCTTAATGTTTTGCCTATTTTTCAGTTGGGTGGTTTTCTTATTGAATTTTGAAAGTTTTTTAAATGTATTCTGATTCCTTTTTTTTTTTTTTTTGATTTCTTGTTTTTTAAAATCTGTTATATATCTTGGGATAGATCAACACATATATAATATATCTTGGGAGATGCATTTTCTCCTAAGCTGTGTCATGTTTTATTTCATTCTCTTAAAGAATTTTTGATTTTATCAGAGCATACATGACTTGGTTTCTTGTGTTTCTTCCCTTTTTTCTCTATTATTTTCACTTCCTCAACTCAACCTTTGAACATAATGTAAACAAGAACTTGGGCCAGCACACTACCCAACATTCTCTTTTTCCTTTCCTCTTCCTCCGTAATTAAAGAAAAGCCTAAATTCCTCCTGGGTAGTTTTTGGATTCTATAATCATTCATTCACAGAAACATGATTTCCATTTATTAAAATGCAAAAGTTCCTATGCAAATATTGAACTAACCCTCCATAAATATTCAAATTCAAATTCAAAGGTGAATGTTTATGATTTGGGCCTGGAAGACAGATGTAACTGGGAGCAAGTTGAGAATATTAAGGGAAAAAAAATTCTATTGAGGATGCTCATACTTCACTGTTTCACAGCCTAACTTATTTAAATAATCCAGAGTTGAAGCTGAGAGGCAAGCATCTTTCTCCCTCCAGTATAATCAAGTTTAGTCTTTTCCTTCTCATTAAAAAGACCAAATTAAAAACAAACAAACCAACAAACAAAAGATAACCGTATTGATCTATTCTTTGTGCCAGGCATGGAGTTAGGCATAGGGGACAAAGATATGAGTAATATCACTTCCTGCCCTTGAAGAACTCAGATTTCATGGGGTGGGGTAACTGCTGGACTCTTTCACTAATAGTTTGTTAAGTGCTATAATGGAGGCATAGTCCATGCTTACAAATAGGCTCTCTTTTAAGTGTTTTACATAAGATAACTAATGTTTGTTTCAATCCTGTAAGTTTGGTGCAGTGATTCTTCCACTTTTACAGATGAGACTGAGTCACAAAACAGTTAAGGTCACACAGAAAGAGATGGAAATATGTGCAAAATACTATGGGATTACAGAGAAGGAAGGACTGGCTCTGCCTGGGTTTTTCAAAGAAAACCTACTTTCAGCTCAGCCTTCCAAAGATGATGATGAGGTTTGAAAGCGAAGGGAAGGGGCGCCTGGGTGGCTCAGTTGGTTGAGTGTCTGACTCTTGGTTTCATCTCAGGTCATGATCTCATTGTTCATGAGTTTGACCCCTCCATTGGGCTCTGCGTTGTCAGTGTGGGGCCTGCTTGGAATTCTCTCTCTCCTCTCTCTGCCCTTCCCCCAGTTATTCTCTCTCTTGCTCTCTCTCTCTCTTTAAAAATAAATGAATTTTAAAAAAAGAAAGGAAGAGTATGTGGGGGTTTCATAAAGTAGAGGGGCTGCTGCTGGTGGGATAGGATTGCAGGAGGCAGGAAATGTTTTCAGCATTCATTATAATGCACAGTGGGGATAGGTAAAAATCACAGACTTTGAGGAGCTGGCAGGAACCTTACAGATCTTTTCAATCCTTTCATTTATACAGGTAAGGAAACTGAGGCCCAGAGATCTCCAGTGATTTCCCTAATTCTTAGGGCCAAGAATGTCACCACTTTCCCCTTTATTTGTTGCAGTGATGCAAAGGAATCCAGGGCACCAGATCTTGGCATCATCTTCCCTGTGGCTATAGTTTCCTGGGCTGGACTCAGCTTCTTTTCCTTTGAGGAAAGCACCTGCTGGCATTTGTCTCAAGCCTCGAGGTCATTGACCTTTCTGTTCTGACGTTTTCCTGCCTTGCTGACCACCTACTGGCTTGCTGGTGTTAGTAATTGTGCTCATTGATCTGTCCGACCTTAAGGCAAGCACTGACCCCACTGGGAAGGCCCCTGGGTCCCACTGACCCACACTTTTCCCTAGCCCTTTGGGGTCAGTTTTCAGGCAGCTGGAAGGACAAATCCATTCTGCTTATTTGGGGTGGGGTGAAATAGTGTCTACTTCTTTACTTTAGTCTTTACCTGTTACCTCTTCTAAAAGCAAAGCAACAGAAAAATTCCTACTTTAAATGCACTACTCAGGTCTGGCATTGAAGTACCATCTTAGGAAACAGCTGCCTGTAGCACTTTTGAAATTTCTAACTTTTATTTGTGAATGACTCATGTGATTAGGAAGGTTATTAGAATTTATTGTTAAAAACGAAGTTGATAGTACAATAAATGAGGGGAAAACTAGCACAAAATAGTATGTAGAGTACTATTATTATGTGCATTTATAAATATTAAATTTTTTTTAAGTTTATTTATTTAAGTAATCTCTACACCCAACGTGGGGCTCAAACTCACAAACCTGAGATCAAGAGCAGCATGCTTCACAGACTGAGCCAGCCAGGCACCCTGCATTTATATATATTGAAAGAAGTCTGGAAAGAAATACGTGAAAATATTAAAAGTAGTTATATCTGGGTTAGAACATATTGATGATCCCTGTTCTTTTGGCTTTTCTATATTTTCCAAGTTTTCTACTATGTGCATATATTATTCTTGAACATAGAGAAACAGTAACTTTTTTAAGTTACTAATACCAAGGAAAGCAAATAGCTTACATGCACACCTGTGATGATCTTCCCTAGAACTATAGTGACTATTCTACTCTGATTTTCCTTGTTAGTTGATTTCATTTTGCATTTTACACTGTTTTACTTTCTTAAGGCAGGGAGGTGAAGGGACGAGGAAGCAAACTTAAACGTCAGTAAAACAGGGCGTGCAGCCTTTTCCTCTTGTCCCTTTGTCTTCCGGCCCCTGTGTTCCCAGTCTTTTGTTGTTCGCTGCAAGGATTTTGATTCAGGATTTAAAGAAAAACAAGTGCCGGCCTTCCGTGCGCCCTCTGGTGCCCCAGTGAGGTATAACCAGACAGAACCCACAAAGATCACAGCCATTTTCACACAACACTCTCCCCACATGGTGATGCCTGGAGACGAGAATGTCTGGTATTTTAGAGGAAGGAATCACACACCAACAAGCTTTGTAGGTTTAGTCTTTGAAACTATAGGTGTGGCTATTGATTTTTTTTTTTTTTAATTTTTTTTTTTTCAACGTTTTTTATTTATTTTTGGGACAGAGAGAGACAGAGCATGAACGGGGAAGGGGCAGAGAGAGAGGGAGACACAGAATCGGAAACAGGCTCCAGGCTCCGAGCCATCAACCCAGAGCCTGACGCGGGGCTCGAACTCACGGACCGCGAGATCGTGACCTGGTTGAAGTCGGACGCTTAACCGACTGCGCCACCCAGGCGCCCCGATTTTTAAAAAACACTTAAAATCAGCATCGGCATATTTAAAAGAAATCTAAATAATAAGTCAATTCTGAAAGGATTCAGACAGGTTTCTGAATTTCAGACAGGATTTCTGGTTTCTAAAACTAAGAAAGTCAAACTTTGTCCTATAATCATAGCAAGTCAATACTTTGGATTCATTGTCAATACATTAGGTGAAAGAGGTCAGGATGGGATACTTAGATTTTAGATTGAATCCTGATAATGATTTCTGACAATTTGAGCTTTATCAGTATGAGAGTTGATATTGAAAGTCCTTTTATTTTCTTTTAAAGTTTGTTTATGAATGTATGTATGTATGTGAGTAATCTCTACACCCAACATGGGGCTCCAACTCATGACGCTGAGATCAAGAGTCGCATGCCCTTCTGAGCCAGTCAGACATCCCTAAAAGTCCTTTTTGTCTGTAATTTACTTATTTGCATTGCATTTTTAAACATTACATTTCCACTGAAAAAAATAAAACAACAACAAAAACAACAACAACGACAAAAAGCCCCAGAAAGCAATCCAATGCAGGCAAATAATATTTTTGGTTTAAATATTTATGAATTGATAAGATCCCAGTCTTTTTTTTTTTTTTAACGTTTATCTATTTTTGAGAGAGAGAGAGAGAGAGAGATAGAGCATGAACGGGGTGGGCCAGAGAGAGAGGGAGACACAGAATCTGAAACAGGCTCCAGGCTCTGAGCTATCAGCACAGAGCCCAACGCTGGGCTCGAACCCACAAACTGGGAGATCATGACCTGAGCCGAAGTCAGACGCTTAGCTGACTGAGCCACCCAGGCACCCCAAGATCCCACTCTTCAAATTTCATTTGAATAGGTGTTGGGAAGGCAAAACTTTACCACTGTTCTCTTAAGATCTCCACTGGGCCCGAGAATTAAACTTACATAAAACAGATTAACAGGAGAAAAGCATACAGCTTTTACTTGTGCATGGGGGCCTGCCATAGGGAAATGAAGGCTCAAAAAGTGGCAAAACCTAAATGCTTATATACCAGGCCAAACAAAGAGAGGTGATTGTGGACAAGGAACCAAAATATATAGGGAGGCTAAAGAAAGATAAGAGTTATTTTAACAAAATCTGTACAGAATTCTGTCAGCCTTGACACTTCATCTCTGGTGACAAACATATTTCTTTCCTTTTGGTGTAGGAAGGATATCTTTCACGGGGGAGTTTTATCTCCTGCTTTTAGGAAGGAAAAAGGAGGTCAGAGCTCCCTTCTCAAACCTGCTGTTTTCCAAATTATTTTTCCAAAATAATTCTTATGCCAAAGTGGCATGTTTTGGGTAGCATATTCTGGTAACTTTCATAGGGAATTCATGCACAAAATATGAAATTAAATAAGTACCAAAGGATATACAGAGGAAAAGTCTCTCTTTCATCCCAAGTGATGTGAAGATTGGTTCAGTGGCTCCCCAAGGTCATCAAGAACTCTGGATTCTTCTTTTTGCTCTGGTCTTCCTTCTTGGCAAGCCTATGCAAATTAAAAAACTTTTTTTTTTAATGTTTATTTATTTTGAGAGACAGAGACAGAGTGTGAGTGGGGAAGGGGCAGAAAGAGAGGGAGACACAGAATTTGAAGCAGTCTCCAGGCTCTGAGCTGTCACCACAGAGCCTGACGTGGGGCTTGAACCCATGAACTGTGAGGTCATGACCTGAGTCGAAGTTGGACGCTTACCTGCTTACCTGACTGAGCCACCCAGGCACCCCAACCCTATGCCAGTTGACTTCTCTTTTCATGATTGTCACTTCATGGTTACAAGATAGCTGTTGCAGCTCCAGGTGTCATAGCCACTTTCAAGGTTGGGGCATGAGGGAGGAGGCAGTTCCAACAAATGCTCCTTTTGAATTTGTCCCTTTTAACAGGAAGAAAGCCATCCTAGAAGCACTCTGGAGGTTGTTTTCCTATGTTTCTTTAGCCACTAGGATATCACAGGGAGGCCGGGAAAGTGACTGTCTGGCAAAAGGAAATGAGTAGTGATTACAATATCAGTTTTCAGTATACTAGTCTTCTGTGCTGTTTTTAAGAACTGAAATTTTTTAGCGTAATACTTTTTTTCCTTAACTTACCAATAATGCTTTAGTCAGTTTTATGCCTGGAGATATGCCCAGAAAATTATAGATTGTATTAACATTTAAATCAAAGGCACATGTTTTGAAAGCCTTCTGACCACATCCTTACTCTTTTTGAGCCTTGAGCCTTGGAAGGCCAAGGCTTCTTACTGTTGATTTAATTTCAATTTTCTCATTATTAAAGAGGTTGAGTATCTTTTCATATTTATCTGTCATTTGTATGTCTCTAAAGCTGGTTTGGGTCCTAATTTTCTTCCAGAGTGGACTGGAGGACTCCTGGGACAGTCATGTTAGAATGGACGGGCATTGTTTAGATCAGCAAATGAGACAGTGGTGGTATCATCCTTTTCTCAGGATTGCTAGAATGACCGTATTTCTCAGTTTTCCTGGAACAATCCTAGTTCACACTTGCTATCCCCGTGTGCTTTTTATTACTAGCACTCTATTCACTCTCCAAATGGCCTCAATTTAGATGAAAATCACACAGCCAGTCACCTCTTATTTGAAATATACATCGAAATATTGCATTTGCCCTTTGGCTCTGGAATCTCCATTAGTTGGTGCAGGATTACCACGAAGACTAGGATTTGGTCTCCTTGCTTCACTGTTGTATCCCCAGAGCCTAGAACAGTGCCTAGTACACAGTAAGTGCTTAAGTATGAATGAATCAATAAATGAACTCATTACTTGGAGCTTGGCACATTGCCACCTGAGCAACTGGATTCTGTCAACGAGGAATATGGAGGAGTGATTTTGGGGTCTACAACTAACGGTGCCTGCCAAAATATGCATTTTAGATTTTGATAGATATTGTCAAATTGTTCTCCATTGGGGTTGAGCCCGTTTACACTCCCACTGGCAGTATGTGAGAGCATCTGTTTTTCTAACCTTCGTCTACATGGTCTTATCAAAAATTTAATCTGACAATCTGGTGGTTTTAATTTGCATTTCTCTTACTATGGAGAAGATTGAGCACAGTTTTCTATGTTTAAAAGCCATTTGGAATACCTTTCCTGGGAACTTTTTGTTCATTTCCTTTGCCCATTTTCGATTAAGTTATGAGTCTTATTCATTTGTAGGAATATAAATTGTTGTTCCTAGTTTTTTATGTCTTTTGAGTTTGTTTATGGGTTTTTTCTTTTTTTTAATGTTTGTTTATTTATTTTGAGAGGGGGGAGGGGCAGAGAGAGAGGGAGACAGAGAATCCCGAGCAGGCTCCATGCTGTCAGCACAGAGCCCAATGTGGGAAACAAACTCTCAAATTGTGAGATCATGACCTGAGCCAAAACTGAGAGCCAAGTGCTTAACCCACTGAGCCACCCTCGTGTGGCTCTATTTTAATCATATTCTCCATTCTCTTCCTCAAGAGGTAACCACTATCCTGATTTTTTGGGAATTATTCCTTGCTTTGATTTATGCTTTTACCACTTATATATATCCTTGGATAATACCATTGTTTGGATCCTTGACAACTGAGTAGCAAGCACAACCGTAGGCACAGGCTCTTGAAAGAGAAGCTAAGTTGATCTCTGAGTCAAGTTTAGCCCCAGTGTTCTTCAGGGAATCAATGAGCTCCTTCTGGGAGGTCAGGGGTCAGGATCAAGAGTGAGTTCTGGGAAGCACAGGCTATGCCATGGCTGGGACACCTGGTAGAAGTATGGTTTGCATCAGGTAACGGACATCCGCAGAAATATAGTCGGGATAGGCAGCTCTCTGGCTGATGCTTTCTTGCTCTCTGTGGCCTCTCCGCTGTTCTTGAGAGGAAATCTAAGCTGACCCCTTGTGTGGGGTGAAGTGAAGTTCTTCATCTCACTCAGACAGCAGGCCCTGGTGGGTATGTTTTCTACTGTCCTGTGACAAATGTAGGAGCTTAAAACAACACCTACTTATGCCACAGTTTCTGCAGATCAGGGGTTCAGCACATTTTAACTGGCTCCTCTGCCCAGGATGTTGCAAGGCATAAATCAAGGTGTCGATTGGTTGTATCTCATCTGGAGGTTTGACTGGGGAAAGCTCTGTTTCCATACTACTTCAGGTTGTTGGCAGAATTCATTTCCTTGCAGCAATAGGATGGAAGTGCCTATTTTCTTGCTGGCTGTCAGTGGGGACCACTCTCAGCTCTTAAAGGTGGCCCTCAGATCCTTGCGCAGCAGCTGGGACCAAAGGCAGTGGCTCCCCTTACGGTGCTGAGGTGTTCTGTGGCTTGCAGGTGAAGTTCTATGAATCACTTGCTTCGACTGGCTTCTTGCTGACCTTCATACCCTCAACCCTTAGTTGTATAAGCCTCTCATTCCTTCTGTTAAAACCCTTCCAATTTATGTACTAAGAGTGGCTTCTGTTTTCTTGGGCAAACCCTGACTTTTACAGTTGTTCTGGTTTCAGCATTGCTGGTTGGAAATCTGAAGCCATTTTGATTCTTCATATTTTATATGTGATCCCTTTTTCCTATGGGGGGTGGGTGCTAGAATCATCTCTCTGACCCTCAGTGTTTTGAAAGTCTACAGTGACTTTTTCATGAGTGGTTTTGTTTTTGTCCATGGTATATGGCTTCTAGAGAGTCCTTTCAATCTGGTGATTGGTGCCTTGTAGTTCTAGGACATTTTTCTGAATTGATTATTTTCTTCTGTTTCTTTTCTCTGTTTTAGCCTTCTGTAACTCCCGTTATCTGGATGTTGGACTTCTTGGGCTAGTTCTCTAATTTAAATTTTCTCAGGGCACCTGGCTGGCTCGGTCAGTTAAGCATCTGATTTTGGCTCAGGTCACAATCTCATGGTTTGTGAGTTCGGGCCTTGTGTCGAGCTCTGTGGTGACAGCTCAGAGCCTGGATCCTGCCTCAAATTCTGTGTCTCCCTCTCTCTCTGCCCCTCCCCTGCTCATGCTCTGTCTCTCTCTCTTTCTCTCTCTGTCAAAAATAAACATTAAAATTTTTCTCATAGGGGCTCCTGGGTGGCTCAGTCAGTTAAGCATCTGACTTTGGCTCAGGTCATGATCTCGTGATTTGTGGGTTCAAGCCCTGCATTGGGCTCACTGCTGGCAGCTCAGAGCCTGGAGCCTGCTTCAGATTCTGTGTCTCCCTCTCTCTGCCCCTTCCCCGCTTGCATTCTGTGGCTCTCTCACTCCCTCAAAAATAAATGAAAAAAACAATAAAAAAAATTTCTCATAGCTTTGTCTTTTCTAATTTTGGGAGATTTTTACAAATTTATCTTCCAACCTTTATTTTGAGTTTTTAATTCTGTTAGCATATTTAAAAAATTTTAATTGCTCATTCTTACACTCAGATTATAGTTTTAGTTAGCTTATTTATTTATTTATTAAAAATGTTTAAATGTTTATTTATTTTTGAGAGAGAGAGAGGGGCAGAGCATGAGCAGGGGAGGGGCAGAGAGAGGGAGACAAAGAATCTGAAGCAGGCTCCAGGCTCCGAGCTGTCAGCACACTTAACCAGCGGAGCCACCTAGGTGCTCCAGTTTGTGTGTGTGTGTGTTTGTTTGTTTGTTTGTTTATTTATTTATTTATTTATTTATTTATTTATTTAAGTAAGTTCTATGCGTAATGAGGAGCTCGGACTCAGGACCAGAGATTGAGAGTCAGATGCTCTACTGACTGAACCAGCCAGGCACTTCTCAGATTATACTTTTTAAGTATCGTTTATTTTTTATTTCTTTTTCAAATTTTTATTTAAATTCTAGTTAGCTATCATACAGCGTAATGTTGGTTTTCAGGAATAGAATTTAAGATTCATCACTTACATATAACACCCAATGCTCATCACAAGTGCCCTCCTTAATACCCATCACCCATTCAGCCCATCCCCCACCTACCTCCCCTCCATCAACCCTCAGTTTGTTCTCTATCATTAAGAGCCGTTATGGTTTGCTTCCCTCTCTCGTTTTTTTTCCCCCTTCCCATATGTTCATCTGTTTTGTTTCCTAAATTCCACCGTGAGTGGAATCATATGGTATTTGTCTTTCTCTGTCTTATTTCATTTAGCATAATATAGTCAAGCTCCTTCCACATCATTGCAAATGATTTCATTCTTTTTGATGGCTGAGTAACATTCCATTATATATATATATATATATATATATATATATATATTCTATTGTACATATATATACATACATACACCACATATTCTTCCTACATTCATCAGTCAATGGACATTTGGGCTCTTTCCATAGTCTGGCTATTGTTGATAATGCTGCTATAACCATCAGGGTGTATGTATCCCTTTGAATCTATATTTTTGTATCCTTTGGGTAAATACCCAGTAGTGCAATTGCTGGATCATAGGGTAATTCTATCTTTAACTTTTTGAGGAACCTTCAAATAAAGTAGCATTTAGTTCCTGTTTTGTGGAAACAAAATATTTTCTTTTGTTTTTTTAATTTTTTAAAGTTTATTTATTTTATTTATTTATTTATTTAAAAATTTTTTTTAATGTTTTATTTATTATAAAGTTTATTTATTTTTTGAGAGAGATAAAGAGAGAGAACAGGGGAAGAGCAGAGAGACAGGGAGACAGAAAATCCCAAGCAGGCTCCATGCTGTCAGCACAGAGCCCGATGTGGAGCTCCACCCCATGAACCAGGAGATCATGACCTGAGCTGAAATCAAGAGTTGGACGCTTAACCAATTGACCCACCCAGGTACCCCCAAAACATTTTATTTTCTAAGAATTTTACTTTATTTTTTTAAAAGATTTTTTATTTTTTAAGTAATCTCGACATCCAGTGTGGGGCTTGAATTCACAACTCTGAGATCAAGAGTCGTATGTTCTACGATGGAGGTAGCCAGACACCCCTGTCTCAGAATTTTAGAGTCTTTTTGAACTTTTTCTCTCTGTTCTCTTTCTGTAAAGTTGCTTCCTTTCTGTTTGTTTGGTTTTCAGTGTATATGCTACAGATTTTTCTCAGATGATTGGAAAACCTGGGTTGTCTTCTGATTAAGAGTGAGAACACCGGGCACCTGGGTGGCTCAGTCAGTTAAGTGTCTGACTTCAGCTCAAGTCATGATCTCACAGTTCGTGGGCTCAAGCCCTGAGTAAGGCTCTGTGCTGACAGAGCCTGGAGCCTGTTTGGATTCTGTGTTTCTCTCTCTCTGCCCCTCCCCTGTTCATGCTCTGTCTTTCTCTGTCTCTCAAAAATAAACTAATGTTAAAAAAAAAAAAAAGACAGAGAACCCAAAAGAAAATTTGCACTTTTGAAAGTATGGGTAAATCTTGTTCACTTTGGAAGCCTCACTGTGTATGTGTCCTGAGTGACCATTCTCTATTCTCGTGACTATCTTTAGTTCTTTTCTCTTGAGCTGCTTAGATTACTCAGATCTGGTTGCCAATGTTTTGGAAGCCAAATAAGGAAAGAGAGCTGAGGGTCTCAGCATTCAGTCTTCAGTGAACGCAGTTATTTAACACATCTGATTTCAGTATAGTATCCATGATGTCAACTGTCTTCAACTCTAGAGAACACCATTTTATCTTTTCCAGTGAATAAAGCATCAGTATTCTGCTGGTGTGGAAAATGGACATTGGCCTAGCTATATGAAATGAGTAAAGGTTTTGGGGGTTACCTGCTGCCTCCTTATGTTATCATCTTCTCCTACCACTAGTTCTAGAGATCCCTGGTATTACTGAAACTACTTAAAAGCATACAGTTGAACAAAAATCAAAATGGCTGCACTAATGCTTCAGCAAAACTCGATTTTAAAGTAAGTATCTGTTTTGCTCTCTTCCACAAATGTCACCCTCTCCCTTCTCAGCCTTTCAGGTACCACCCTGAAAATGACAAATGGGGTTGGTAGCACTTACACTATTCCTGTCCAAACCTGTATTTCCCTAACCCCCCCCCCCGGCCCCTTCCTCTGGACAGGCTTACAAGTTTTGAAGGCCATAGCCTGCTGCTGCCTCCTTTGCAAAGCAATAAGGTTACTGTTCCTTCTTATCCCAAACTCTGTCTTCATGTTATATTTGGGCTTCAAAGCACAGAGGTCAGTTTTTGACAACCCTACCAGTTCCTAAGACCTTTGAGGATTCTGAAGTGTTAATCAGGTTAGTTCTCAGCTTTCCTCGATGCCAGCTTAGAATTCAGCTCCCCTGAGTCTGCTGTTACTCCTCCTCCATCAGTTTTCTAGTTTCCAACATTCTTGTGATTGTCTTCTCTTTTGTTTTTCAAGACCTTATGGATTTATGTGTTTTTTTTTTTTAAGTCACAAAATGGCTGCTGCAAATCCTGACATCACGTCCACACGTTACTACATCCGAAACAGGAAGGAAGGAGGTTTTTAAAATTTTTTTATTATTTATTTATTTATTTTTAAAATGTTTATTTATTTTTGAGACAGAGAGAGACAGAGCATGAACGGGGGAGGAGCAGAGAGAGAGAGAGGGAGACACAGAATCCGAAGCAGGCTCCAGGCTCTGAGCTGTCAGCACAGAGCCCGACTCGGGGCTTGAACTCACAGACCATGAGGTTGTGACCTGAGCCGAAGTCGGACACTTAACCGACTGAGCCATCCAGGTGCCCTGGAGTTTTTTTAATTAAAAAAAAAATTTTTTTTAAGTTTATTTATTTCAAGAGAGAGAGTGAGAGTGAGAGTGCAGGTGGGGGAGGGGGAGAGAGAGAGAGAGAGAGAGAGAGAGAGAGACAGAGAATCCCTAGCAGGTTGCACTGTTAGTGCAGAGCTTGACTCAGGGCTTGATCTATGAATTTTGACATCATGACCTGAGCCAAAATCAAGAGTCAGTTGCCTGACTGAGCCACCTAGGCTCCCCGGAAAGGAGATTTTATCAGGAAATAAGTTGTTCCAAAGTTAGACCTCCTCTCAGTCTGATGGGTCAGATTTATATGCCTACCACATGCCCACCCCTAAATCAATTACAGCAAAGGGAAAGGGAAACCATTGGGGTTCATAGCTGGGGTTGGGGGAAGAACCCACCACTTTGGGGGCATATGTATTCCTTTTGCCTTCACAAGCTGGGGGCTCTGTGAGTAAGAAATAAGGGGAAATTGGCTGTCAGTAGGCAACCAATATTGTTTGCCAGGTTCCTGATAGAAGCACACGACATGTAAACCCTGAAGACTGTTTATTAGGTGACAACCAGTAGGCAAAATCAGATTAAAAGTATTTTGATTACAATTTATATATAATGTCATTTAAGGTGCAGTGATGAATCCATCAGTAGAACAGAGGTGGAGGATCAGGATAATATTTTATAAGAATGAAATATCTGGCCAGAATGAGCAAAAGTTTTAGAGCTTGGCTTTAGGAATAAAACTAAGACAGTGGAATAAGAAGTTGATCAAACTCACAGCTAGAACCAGATATATCACATTCATATTAATAGGAAAAAAGCCAAGAGAGAAAATACTTTCAAATGGAAAGAAACCATGTTTGAAGTTTTTTGGGATTTCTACTCAAGAAAGAAATGGCTCTCAGCTGGTGAAAGAGTCAGTGGACTGCTTTGCATAGCTGAGGAGGTTTAGTCCTGCTGCTTTCAATGAATTATTAGAGAACCCACCCACTTAGAAAAAGCTGTATGCATCCAAAATAAATGGTTAATAATAAAATCGAATGCAGCTTGCGAAAAACAAAACGGACTGTAGAATAGTTCCTTGTGAAATATTTGTTGAATTCTGAAGAGTTTGTGCCAGTTGGGTTCTTAGTCCCATGTAGCCGAACTTACTAGCTAGTTTAAGCAGAAACATTCTTTGTTAAGGTCTGATAGCTCAGAGAAACTCTGAGAGGGTGTGTCAGGCGTGGTGGCCTCACGACAAGAAACAAATGACGTGGTGGCTACACTGAAGACTCCAGGACAGTGTCAGCCACTGAAGACCCTGTTAGAGTGCTCTCTCCTGCTCTCTACAGTAGACACCTCCATTGGAACATGTCACTGCTGCCTCCAGATGTTGGCTACTCCACCTGCACCTTTCCCAGAAGCATGGACTCAGTACACAGCCTGTTTCTTCCTATTGTTGTGCAAGTTGACTTTTCCTATGGATGTGTCTGATTAGTAGAGCCTGTGTCACACATCAGCACCCTAGCTGCAAGAGAGACTGAGAAAGCGTATCTCTGATTTCTGTCTTTGAGAGTAGGACTCATCACGTGGGAAATTCTCCAACAGGAAGAATGTACAGTAGATGCAGGGTCACCATGAAGAGGGCATATGCCAAACGGAAAGAGGACAAAAGTGGCTAACAGCATGGATTTTAGAGTCAGATGGGCCTTAGTTCAAGACCAGCTCCACAGCTTCCCTGAGTCACTTGGGTCAGCTACTCAGCCTGTTTCCTCCTCTGTAAATTACAGATTCTAAGAGTGGAGATACTGTAGAGGTGCTATTAATATGGAACATGGTAAAGCATAAGCATTTAACCTAGTGCGTGGTATATGGTGAACATTCTCTAATTAGAAGTTCGTATTATTATCTTTGATGTTGTTGGTATTGTTATAGCTGGTGTAAGGACAATCAAAGCTGAGGATATAAAATTGAACCTTTATAGAAACCATTTGATAGTTTATGTCCCAGGAGTTATTTTGGTGATAAATACAGATACCTCTTTGTGGGTAAAAAACAAAAAATAGAAGAGGGGTTAGTACCAATATCCTGATAAATGATAAATTTCTGAAGATGGTCATGCCCACCATCTTCCTATATATTCTCCCCACTTTATTTGTCCATCATTACATCACAGAATGGCAGCAATAAGTCAACATATGCCCTTATAAAAATCAAAGCAGAAAAAGAACAACTCCAGTGCATGTTGGCATTGATAATGTTATTTTTGGGGTTTGATGGCAAGAAATTATAAATGAAAATAATTTCCTTTCAGTTTTTTAATATTTTTCTTATATCAAATTCTTATATCACACTTCTAAACTTTATACTATAATTTATAAGATTAACATTTTTGATCCATGTAATCCACATGTAGAAAATCAAGATTTAAAATATGTCAAATAATGCCAGGATAAAATTTCAATTACTACAATATAATAGCACTCAATTAAATACTAGTATGTGTTACCAATGGGATATTTAGGGAGTTTATTTATTTATTTATTTATTATTTTTTAATAGACTTTATTTTAAAGAAAAAATTTTTAAAGAAAAAAAATTATTTTTAAAATTTTTAAAAATGTTTATTGATTTATTTTGAGAGGTGGGGAGGGGCAGAAAGAAAATCCCAAGTAGGCTCTAGGTAGTCAGCACAGAGCCCAACATGGGGCTCGATCTCACGAACCATGAGATCATGACCTGAGCTGAAATCAAGAGTCAGATGCTCAACCAGCTGAGCTACTCAGGCACCCTAGACTTTTTAATTAATTAATTAATTAATTAATTTACATCCAAGTTAGTTAGCAATAATGACTTCAGGAGTAGATTCCAATGATTCATCCCCTAGGTATAACACCCAGTGCTTATCCCAACAAGTGTCTTCTTTAATGCCCCTTACCCATTTGGCTCATTCCCATCCCACAACCCTTCCATTAACCCTCAATTGTTCTCTGTATTTAAGAGTCTCTTATTAGACTTTACTTTTTAAAGCAGTTTTTGGTTCATAGCATAATTGAGTGGAAAGTACAGATAATGCATAAATCTCTTGCCTTCTGCTGTCCTCCCTCCTTCCTCATATGCACAGTCTCCCGCATTATCAACATCCAACACCAGAGTGGTACATTTTTTTACAACTGATTAACCCACATGGACATGTCATTATCATCCAAAGTCCATAGTTTACATTAGGGTTCACTCTTGGTGTTGTTGGTGTGTATCCACCATTATAGCACCATATAAAATACTTTTGCTGTAGGGAGTATATTTAGAAGAGTGGAGTTACAACCCACCTGAGTCTCTAATTTTATCATAGGCTAATTAAGTCATTGGTGGAAGAGTAGATGCTGCTTTAATTCAGAGGCAGCCCCTGGTTTAGGTTAATTTAGGTGGATGGTAACTTGCCAAATCCTGAGCCATTGCAGGTCAGAAGACTCCTCGGTGCCTGGCCTGGAGCAATTGGTTTGCTCTGGGCTAAAAGTTTGGATCTTGGTCTAGATGACAAATCTGGTTCAGGCTCACTTAGTCCCTGAGGGAAGGGAGATGGGGGGTGCTGTTGTTCTTGGCAGTCTTATGGCAGTTGTTCAGCCAGAACATGTTCTTGCTGCCAGGCTGACGTGCCTGTCCAACATCACCTATGAGGGAGTGCTTGGCATTCCTGGACAACCAAACATAGGGAGAAAAATGAAAAGATTCCCTTGGAGGTGCCAATATCCTTGAAAATAAATCAGAGTGCCAATCTCCTAGAAAATAAATTTCCAGGGAGCTCTGGAAAGGAGAATGTGTGTGTGTGTGTGTGTGTGTGTGTGTGTGTGTGTGTGTGTGTATTTGTGGTTTTGATTTTGGTGTTTTAAACCAACTGTAACACTTGGAAAGCTTAAATAAAGGGAGAGTCAGAGGAAGCCTACAGACTGCTGAAATCAGTACAATATTAGAATTTAAGCCAAAGAAGTCATCTAGATGTGAAACCTTTTAGAGGGGAAAAACAGGTGATGTATTTTTCTTAAATAGACCTGTTGATTCAGTATTTTTTGTTTTTCTAAGAACTTAAGACCTGTCTGCCAACACAAAATTTAAATAGCATTTTGATTTCCAAAGGCTTATGTTCATTGATTGTTTTTTAAGTTTCAATAATGAGGGTAGAAACATTTTCATTCTATAAAAATCAATTGCAAGAAATTCTATTAAAATAATTTCCTTGCAGTTTTTAATATTTTTCTTATATCAAATTCCTGAAAATGTGAAAACGCAATCCAATTTTTATTGTCTCAATAATAAAGGAATAGTATTCTGAATAAGTCTACTGAATTTATACAGAGTTCTAAAGTTTTGATATTATAAGATGAAATGGTATAGCATTAAAACAATTCAATATTTTTTAATACTCATGCACTTCTTAAGCATGCAGTATTATGGAAACATAAAGTTGAATGAGACAACTGTCTTATGTCAGTGTTTACACTGTAGGCCCCAAGGGGAAATTTCATTGAGATTCCTTGTACTTTGTTAACTGCAAAAGAGCCCCTCTGTTTTCCAGAAGGACAGGGAGTGTCTCCTTTCCTCTGTGGGATAGCTTTAACCCTATTTTTTGAGGTTTATAAAACATGACTCTGAGAGATAAGGGTAACATGGCTTGTGTCAAGTTTGAAAATGGAAATTATTTTCTTTTGGCAGACTACTTTCAACTCCTCCAGATGTCCACTAACTCCAGTGTCTCATCATGAGAACAGAATAAACAAATACAACATTTTTTTTTTCTCTACAAGGTCATTGTGGCCTATTCTCACAATGGATTATTGGCAGAAAGTCTTGTGTGAAGAATTATGAATAATGTAACCTATGTGAACGCAGTGATCAGACTTTAAGAGGGAGGTAAAGAACTTCATTAGGTTTAACATTACTGGAATTAAAAAGAGGTTGTAAATCAAGTGCATTATTTCAAAGAATTTAGAACTGCTTATTGGAATTCAGTGCATTGAACAATGCTTAGATGTCAGCTCTCAGCTGGCTAGGTGAATCATTTATCTTTCATCAGTAGGTCTGGAAGGGAAGGTACCTGAACATAATGAGTAAGGAATATGTCTCTAAACCAAGACCATCAAAACACAGCACACAGCCACTATTACACAAGAAGAGAATTCTATACCGGTCATCTGTATATCACTGTGTTCAAACTCTAAACTCTGAAAAGAGAAAGAGAAAAACAGCTTGGTAATTGTGACTCTTGGACTGTCTACTATTTCCTAACTGAATGAAGTTCATGCCATCTTTAAGGATTTTAGCAACATGTTGCTGACTTAAGTGGATTTATTTTGGCAATCAGATCTTGAAGCTCTGATTAGCTTCCTGATTGGTAAGCCTGGCCAGGAAAAAATGCTTCAGGGTATCGAGTGTTTGGGGCTCCCCGTTAACTTTACTTTATGACTTGATTTTCTCACTGGTAAAATCGAGATAATAAAGAGGCTGTAGAAAGATTAAGTGAGATAATGTAGGAAAAGCACTGTGAAAGAGATTGCTATGTGCTGCCTGAATTATTTCCTCTTCTTTCTGGGCACATACCTGGACCATATTTTCCAGTCTCCTCTGTAGTGAAATGTGGTCATATGTTGAGTTTTGCCCAGTGGGATAAGGGCAGAGGTGATGACCATCACTTGCAGGCCTATTCCGTAAAAATCTCCCAGAGACCATTTTCAATACTAGTTTTGTCTTCTGCATGGCTTGTATGGAGACATCCTCCCAGATTGACTTTGGGTGCTATATGTTGAAGATGGTGAAGTCACAAGAAGGAACCCAGTCCCTAGATCACTGGTAGGGGGTAACTGCCCCACCAGTTACACTTGCGTTGATCTGTGATGTGCGTGAGAAATAACCTTTATTATAATACGACTCTGAGATCTTAGGATTTATCTGTTATTGCAGCTACTGTTTAGGTTAAATGATTGCAGTGTCTACCTGCTTGCCTGATAGTAAGCAATAAAAATCCAGGTGAAAAAATGAAAAGAGAGCCTTACTTTTTGTGCTTTGCATCATATCATACTCTTAACCTGTGTAAGGTTGACTCTAGGCTTTAATCTTAGCTGCTACATTTTGATCATGAAGCTCATTCTAGCTCTGGTAAATTCATTGAATGTGTATTCCTGGTACATAAGTAGGTTAGATTTATGGACCTGAATTTAGAAATATCGATATGAGAGTCATCATCCTTTGATGATATATGAAGGCCTAATTGTGGGTAGTATCATCCAGGGAGACTGAGCAAAAACAGAAGGAACCCCGAGGAATCCTGAGGAGCTACAATATTTATGGGAACAAAAGTAAAAAGGGAAGAAAAAAACCAGGTGAGTGTGACATCATGAAAGCCCCGAGAAGAGAGGTGGATTTTTCTTGGGAGGTAGGGGAGGTGAGCCCAGGTATAAAGGGCTGAACTAACTGTACTCTCCAGTTCATGGCACACTGTGAACAGTTCATTGGTCTGAGTAAGACCTTGCTCTATTTATTCCTTTTGTCCCCATCACCACAGGGGAACCATTCTAATTTTTTTGAAAAAATGTATATTGATACTTTGTGTATATATTTTTAGTTTATGTAAATAATGTGTTAGAGATCTCTTTTCATTTCTTACTTTTCTCACTGAACATTAGGTTTCATAATCCACCCATGTCTGCTGTGATATATATATCAAGATATATATATATATATATATATATATATATATATATATATAGCCAATAGATCTTAATTGCTCTAAACACTCCATGATGTGTATTGTTAGAGGGAGAGATTTTTTTTTAAGTTTATTTATTTATGAGAGAGAGAGAGAGAGAGAGAGAGGGAATGCTTGTGCATGTGCACAAGTGGGAGAGGGGCAGAGAGACTGAGGATCTGAAGCAGGCTCTGTGCAGAAAGCAGAGAGCCCCATGTGGGGCTTGAACTCACAAACTGTGAGATCATGACCTGAGGGGAAGTTGGATGCACAACAGACTGAGCCACCCAGGTCCCCAAGAGGGAGAGCTTTTTTTTTTTTTTTAATACGAAATTTATTGTCAAATTTGTTTCTATACAACACCCAGTGCTCCTCCCAACAGGTTCCCTCCTCAGTGCCCATCACCCACCCTCCCCTCCCTCCCACTCCCATCAACCCTTAGTTTATTCTCCGTTTTTAAGAGTCTCTTATGGTTTGGTTCTCTCCCTCTCTAACTGTTTTTTCCCTTCCCCTCCCCCATGGTCTTCTGTTAAGTTTCTCAGGATCCACAAAAGTGTGAAAATATATGGTATCTGTCTTTCTCTGTATGACTTATTTCACTTAGCATAATACTCTCCAGTTCCATCCACATTGCTACAAAAGGCCATATTTCATTCTTTCTCATTGCTAAGTAGTATTCCATTGTGTATATAAACCACACTTTCTTTATCCATTCATCAGTTGATGGACATTTAGGCACTTTCCATAATTTGGCTATTGTTGAAAGTGCTGCTATAAACATTGGGGTACAAGTGCCCCTATGCATCAAGCACTCCTGTATCCCTTGGGTAAATTCCTAGCAGTGCTATTGCTGGGTCATAGGGTAGATCTATTTTTAATTTTTTGAGGAACCTCCAGACTGTTTTCCGGAGTGGCTGCACTAGTTTGCATTCCCACCAACAGTGCAAGAGGGTTCCCATTTCTCCACATCCTCTCCAATATCTATGGTCTCCTGATTTGTTCATTTTAGCCACTCTGACTGGTGTGAGGTGGTATCTCAGTGTGGTTTTGATTTGTATTTGAGGGAGAGCTTTTTAAGAAGGCAAGAATATTTGACAGATGTGTCAGAGATAGCCAATAAGAAAGTTAAAAATTGGGGGATTTAGCAGCATGGAGACTTTGTTGGGGCAGTTTCACTGGGCTGGTGGGGGCAGAAGCCAGAGCAGTGGGTAGATTGTGAAGTGTTTGAGAGGAGAGCAAATAGAGACAGTGAGATAGACAACCTTGAGGGAAGGGAAGGAGCAAGGGGGTGCAGGATCAATTTTTAAGCTTTTGTTGTCCAAATAATCCATGTTGATTGTAGAAAAATTAGAAAATTCAGATGAGCAAGAAGAAAAATAAGCAAATGGGAAGTGTATTGGTTTCTTAGGGCTACCATAACAAATTACCACAAACTAGGTGTCTTCAAACAACAGAGATTTATTCATGTAGTTCTGGAGGCTAGAAGCCTGAAATCAAGGTGTTGGTGGGGCCACACTTTCTCTGAAGGCTCTAGAGGAGGATCCTTCCTTGCTTCTTCCTAGCTTCCAGTGGTTGCTGGCAATCTTTGACATTCCTTGAGCATCCCTCCAATTTTTGCCTGTGTCTCACATGATATTCTCCCTGTGTGTATCCTCTGGGCCTCTGTTTTCTCTTATAAGTATACTAGTTATTAGATTAGGGCTCCCTCTGATCCAGTATGACCTCGTCTTAATTTAACTAATTACATCTGCAGAGACCCTGTTTCCAAATAAGGTCACATTCTGGGGTTCTAGGTAGAGGTTCTAGGTAGACATGAATTCGCGGGGGGCGGGGGGGCACTATTCAATCTGTATGGGAGGGTCTTTTCTTTTTAAATATATATTAAAGTTTATTTATTTATTTTGGAGGTGGGGGGAAGGCACGAGGAGAGGAGGGACAGAGAGAGAGAGGGAGAGAGAGAGTCCCAAGCAGGCTCCATGATGTCAGCACTGAGCCTGACTCAGGGCTCAGACTCATGAACCATGAGATCATGGCCTGAGCCAAAATCAAGAGTCAGATGCTTAACCCATTGAGCCACCCAAGCACCCCTAGGAGGATTATCTTTTCTATTTTTCTCCCTCCCTTTTCCCCCTCCTCTCTTTTCTTTCCTTTGGAGGGGAGCAATTTGAGCATGTTTATAGATTAAATGGAAGAGTCAGGAGAAAAGAAGAAGTTGGAAATAAGGGGGAAATCACAGATACTATTTGGATCAAGGTCCCAGCAGAAAATGGAAAGATGAGCTGGAGGGCACTGGTGAAGGGAATGGAACCAGGGCTGGATAGATAAAAGGCCTGCCTGGGTTCTGAGAGCCTTGCCCAGTCTCTGCACAGCCTGATGCAGCATCACTCTCCTCAAGTGGTCACTAGGTACAACCTTTCATGAGACCAACTTTATCAAAGGCTGTGATGCAGGGAAAGTGGAACACACCCAGAGAGGGATCAAATGCAGTTCTGTGGGAGAGAGTTCATTAGAAGGACACACGCATTCTACCTTGCTTCCAGCTTGCTGGGATTTCAGGAAAACAAATGACTTTGTTTATTTTCCTATAGTGCTGAAATTCTTTTTTTTTTTTTTTTTTACTCCTCAAAAACTCCCTTCCCAAAACTGGACAAACCCAAGATACTCCTAAATTCTCTATAGTTCAGTAGAAGGTAGTAGCCTCTGTTAGTTCCCAGCAATTAAATTTGGAAGTAAATTCAGCTAGTAAATTTTTATTTGCTTTAAATAAAGCATACTAGATGTGGCAACTTTAAATATAGACCAAATTACAAGGCATTTTTTTGCTGTTAAGCTTTAGAGTTATTATACGCATTTCAGCTATTCTATGAGTTTCTGTCAACTCTGGGGTTCTAAGTCCACCCTTTTAAAACCAGTGGGTTTTTACCTACTGAGGAGCAGGGCTGAGAGACTGTGAAAAAGTTCTTTAGTGAAGACCATCTTTATGGTTACGCCCAGAACTTAGCATGTGGTGATTGCTAGTTAGCCCTCATGTTCATACTTTTTAGAGTTTAAGTATCAGAAAACTGAACTCAAACTGTAACCTCTTAGAGTTTATTGGCTTACGAAACTCAAAGTCCAGAGGTAGAATGGGCTTCCAGATTAATCTGAGCTAGGAGCTCAAAGATGTCACCCAGGACAGCTTGTTTTCTTTTTTTTTCTTTAGTTTTCTTTTCTTTTCTTTTTTTTTAAGTAAACTCTACCCCCAGCGTGGAGCCCCTACTTCAGGACCCTGAGATCAAGAATCGAATGCTCAACTGACTGAGCCAGCCAGCCACCTCTTCCCCAGTTCATTTTCATTTTCAACTCCACCTTTCATGGTGCCAGCTTTACCCAAAGTTTGCCTGCCCTCATGGGTGCAGGATGGCTGCCAACAGCTTCTGGGTGTACATATTTCTTCCATGTCAGAGAAAGATAGATTTTCTCCTCCAAATACCAAAGAAAATGCTGGGCTTCATTCTGATTATAGCAGTTTAGGTTATGTGCTCATCAGTTGCTGTGACAGAGAAATGCCACATGATGATAGATCACTGAGGTAAGAGGTGATTGGCTCAGGCTTTTTGGATCTGGAGCAAAAGAGGTATCAATTCCATCCTTAGCTAAGCACAGAGGAGCAGCAGCTCCCAAGAGGAAACTCTGGGTTCTTTTAGAAACAGGAGAAAATGGAGAATGAATTTTAGGTAGTCAATTCAACAATTGACTTTGCTTCTTTTTCCTCTGTTAGCCACAACTTCTTAGGTTCTCTTCTTGTAATTGGAAGTTCCTGAACTTGATTTATAATCCCCATGTTCTTTTCCATTCTCGACCAACTCTTCTTTTTCTATTCATACACAAGATCTGTTCTCAGAGAGATGGTTCTGTTAAAGGTGGAAATTTCCCTGAAACTCATTGCTTCCCATCCAAAGCAATGAGGTGATGCTAACAAGCAAAGACCAGAGGAATAATAAGACCTAAGAATCAGAGCCTGCTGGAACCATGACATTGTCAGGATAAAACCAGCTTTGGCCATGGAAACCATCTGGTCAGAATGGTTCTAGCTTAGCATAGATGCGATGGACAGTAAAAACAGGATGATAGGACCGGTGGCCCTGGGCATGAAGTAAAGGTAAAGCTTCTTGGATTATGGGAGGTCTGGGGTCTCTAGTATCTAAAATGCATCCTTGATCAGGGATGTGAGGTACTGCCTACAAACTACTCATTGGTCCCTATAGCTGACAGCACAGGGAGAACCAAGGCCAGGACAGAGGAGTTCAGGGCCTTGAAGACAGGAGAGTAAAAACAATTAATATTTACCCATCTAGGTGGGAAGAAGAACATCTCCCACTGAGTTCAGTGAGCTTTAGTCATTCATGAAATACAGTATTTAGTGAGTTCTGACTGTGTAGTAGGGCTGTGCTGGCTTTGGAGATACAATGGTGAACAAGTGGTGCCTGCTCACATGGAGACTACAGTAGGTGAGGGGGCATGTATTCATGAAGTTTCTTTTGACTTTAGGAAGCAAAATGACTTTGTAAGCTTGTTGGAAGAATACTAGAGGTTCTTAGAGAATTCACAGAAGAGATGGGGACTAAGGCTGCTCGGGGCACTTTACCTGCTGGTTAACCACCTTCTCTTGAGAGTACTCTTGCTAGTGTGAAGGGGTTTCTATGTCCAGCCTCTGTGGGTATCAGTTCCAAATTCCTAGAGGGAGAATCTGACTGGTCCACCCTGAGTGAATCAACTCCGGTTCAGGGCCCAAGATTATGAGATACAGACATGATTGTCAGATTCCTACCCTGTCTTTTGAGTGCAGTTTCCAGAGAAGGGCAGAATGCTGTGAACTTGAACATCACTCTCTGTGGACAGGAAGGTAGATAAGCAATAGCAATTACAGCCCAGTGTTACCAGTGCTGTGTTAGTAAAGCATGAAGTTATGTGGGAATATCAGTCAAGATTCTTGGAAAGATTCTGGAAAAAAAAAGGTTCTTTTGGAGGCATAGTTTAGAAAATCAACTTAAATCAACTTAGGCAAAAAGGGAATTTATTGGAAGGCTCACAATGAGAAGGGTGAGGGGCAGGTAATATCAGTGGTCACTGGAACTAGGGACCAAAATGCTTGTGGGTAATTTTTTCTTAATCTCTCAACCCCACTTCACTCTGTGTTGCCAAATTCTTTCTCTTAGAAAAGCTGTCTCTACACAGCATGAAATATGGCCACTGGCAGCTCCTGAGTCTCGTATCTCTTGGCCTTACTACCAGAGAATAAATCTCTTTGTTCAGCTTCAGTTACAGAAATCCTAAGGAATGACTCTGATTGGCTTGGCTTTAGGTATGAGTCTATCCTTAAGCAATTAACTATGTCTAGAGAGGTAGAATAATGTACAAACATATTCCACACTAAAGCTTCATGCTGATTAAATGACAAACCAAAATGATTGATACCAAATGCTTCACGTTAATACTTCCTGTACCAGTTATCTATTGCTGCATAACAAGTTATCCCCAAACTTAGTGGCTTAAAGAGCAAAAATTATTTATGATATCTTATAGTCTCTGTGGTTTGAAATTCAGGACTGGCTTGGCTGGGTGCTTCTGGGTCAGGGTCCCTCCTGTGGTTGCAGTCAAGTTGTCAGTTGGGGCTGGAGTCATCTGAGGTCTTGACTGGGACTGCAGGGTTCACTTCCAAGATGGCTTGTTCACATGGTGCTCAGTTCCTCCACATGTGGGCCTCTCCACAGGCAGCTTGTGTGTCCTCATGACATGATGGCTGGTTTTTCCCAGAGTGAGCAATCCAAGTGAATGCAAGGTGAAGGCTGCAATGTCTTTAATGACCCAGCCTCAAAAGTTATGCTCTATCATTTCTGCAATATCATTTTCATTATACAAGTTGACTCTATTGAATGTGGGAGGAGACTACACAAAGATGGGAGTGCCAGAAGGTGAGAATCACTGGGGACTACCTTGCAGCTGTCTTAGGCTACTGTATTCCCAAAACGCATCCTGTAGAATCGGGATGTTGAAGGTTGCTACATGGAGAAGGGGATTTGCAATCAAGTCAGTTTGAGAAAGGATATGTTAAACCAAGTTAAATAAGTTCCTTTCCTGCAGTGTATCCATACAACTTTTATTTTTTTTTAAAAAATTTTTTTTTTTTCAACGTTTATTTATTTTTGGGACAGAGAGAGACAGAGCATGAACGGGGGAGGGACAGAGAGAGAGGGAGACACAGAATCTGAAACAGGCTCCAGGCTCTGAGCCATCAGCCCAGAGCCTGACGCGGGGCTCGAACTCACGGACCGTGAGATCGTGACCTGGCTGAAGTCGGACGCTTAACCGACTGCGCCACCCAGGCGCCCCTCCATACAACTTTTAGTACATTGATACCTGCTTTGAATCCCTGAAAGGGAAGTAGAGTAAATAACACCACAATTTCTTTCTCATTCTCTTGTTTGTGATTAATTGATTTATATATTTGGGCGCTTCCACATTTGGCGCATAAATGCTTACAATTGTTAGGTCTTCTTCCCATTCCCAATTTTTCCTCCAGTGGGCTCCTCTCCCTCCCCCCACTCCCACCCTCCGCTTCTTTCCCTCTAAAAGCTTATCAGAATGCTGCCTGTCTCCTGTTAAAAATGTACATGTCTTGGCTGGCTCAGTTGGAAGAGCATGTGATTCGATCTCGTGGTTGTGAGTTTGAGCCTCTCATAGGGTGTAGAGATTACTAAAAAAAATAACTAAACTTTAAAAAAATGTACATTTCTAGCAAAGCAATATTTTCATTTGGAGATGTTTGTCCTTGACTCTCCAAAGCCTTCCTAATCATTTAGGCAATTCACCTCATGAAAGCCTGGGAGTGATTAAAAAGTACAGTAACTCATGTTCTTCTGGGGTGAGTGGTGAGTCCCTAAGGAAATTCTGCAAAGGAAGTTTCACAAAGCTCTTGGTGTCGGCGATAGTTCTGGCTGAGGTTGAGTCATATAGTGACAAATACTGTTTGAAGGCCAGCAACCATTTATACGTGACAATTTATGTCGTTTCTTTAAGATATATTTGTTGGTGGAAACAGAAGGTATAGGTTAGTAACATCTTGGACTTTGAGTTTTTGCCAACAAATACTGAACCTTTCAGTTTGGGGGCCTTCTCCACCTTCTCTTGTCTCAGTGGGTTTTATTGGTGTTGTTTCTTTTGCTTAGGTTATTTGTCATGGCAAGAATCCAATTTATTGGAAGTGTTTTTATCACATTTCTGTAAGCTGGTTACACGATCTTGAATTATTTAACTTGGTACAAACACTGAGGTATGTGTATGAGAGCTCCTACACCATATGTGTTTATGGAAATGTGCTTATTTAGGTGTTTCAGGGACAGCATCTGCCCTTATGCATCTTTTATAATATTTTGCATGGAGCCCATATAATAATTGATTTTTACCATCTGATAATTGTTCATTAAAGACAGTTTACCCTCTTATGTTTTTGATAAATGTAATGTTTATTATTTTGGAGAAAAAAAGGATCTAAATTAAAAATAAGTGTGATTAATAAAAAAGGCTTTCCTGATACCTTTAATTTCTATTGTCCAATGCATGCTTTTTATAGAAAGTGCATTTAGAAGAGTAAGGTCTTCTCAAATGGAAAAACCCAAGTTTATTCAGTCTGTGATTCACGTGGAAGTCTAGGTCCCATAAAGGCCACTGAGAATAAATTTTCCTTTCCATCCTTCTCTGGACTGAAAATTTGGACTTACTCTAGATTCCTGTTTATAATGTTCTTAGGTTGCGTGTATTCCTGCACAAAATGGAGTTTCACAGTACCTGGTGTTAGCTAATGGCTTCTTTTAAATTGCAAATCCACCTTAAGATTCTTCAGTTGTCTCTATGGAGAGAAGACTTAATAAAATCTCTGAATACAATCCCACAGATACCTGTATGTGCACAGCTAGTAATTTCAGAAAACAATGAATCATGGAATAAGCTACATCTACCTACTTGAAATAGCACTTGAAACAACCTATACATAATATATACGTGGTGTCTAAAGCCTGTAATTTCACACCTATTGCTGTTTAGACTAGTATTTTCTAAATTTATTTAGGTAGCAAAAAGTGCATTGATTAAAAAGAGTAAAATTTAGGAGACAAGAAGATACTGTAAAACTGAGGTGGGTAGCATGAAGACCAGTTTGGAGGCGTTGCTGTTACCGCCCATGGGCTATTTCTATCTGGAGTGGCATTGTGGAAGATTTCCACCCCTAAACAGCTCTGTGATTGTTGGTAAAGTACAAATACAAATACAAAATAATGGCCTTGAGAAACCCCACTAAAATGGGGACAGTAATAACTATCCCACAAAACTTACGAGCTCCTTTTCCTTCAGCCTTGAAATATGGAAAGCTTAGTTATTTGAACGAATTTTGTTGAGTGTGGGGCAGGGGGACCTCCCGGCAGCTGGGTTGATATACAAAAGAACATTTTGTAATCAAATGCCCTCAAAACTGAGTTGCAAGAGATAAATATATAGGGCTGAGCAGTGTGGGAAGTGAATTGTGGTATAGCAGTAGGAACTGATGGAAGTTACCCTTGATGAGTCATAGCTGGTCAGCTTTCTGTTATTCCTGGATCTAATGCATTCTATGAGTTATGATGCCCTTTATTTCTCCCTCTTTTCAATCCTATCATCCAGAGTTCATAGAACTGAGGAAAAAAACTCTAGATGTAATCTGGCATATCATAGATATAGGTAAGTATGTATTTAGGAAAGTTCAGAGATATTTTGTAAATTTGATGCGGATCCCTGGGAACACTCTAGAAGGTTTCTTAAGTGGACTTGGCTGGAAACAGCAAGGTGAATTGGAGTGGGAATAGTACAGCTAACATCTGTTACATAATAGCCAGTGGGTTGGCATTGTGTTATATGGTATCTCATTTAATTATTCCTGAAATCTCTGAGGTAGGTATTGCTATTAAAATCTTTATTTTACAGATGGGGAAACTGAAGCTTGGAGAAGTTAAGTAACTTGTCTCAGATCATATAAAGATTAACTTGTTCAAGATCATCCAACAAGGCAGTCTGCCTTGGAAGCCTGTACTCTTAACCTCCTTTTTATAGTGTGTGAAAGCCTAAAAAATGTAGAAATACAGGAAGGGGAAGAATGCCCCTAAATTGTGCAAGAAACAGAACTTGGTCTTTGGAGTCAGGCAGGTCTTATTACAACCCTGGCTCTGCTACTTAGCACCTATTTGACCTAATACTTAAACTCGATGAACCTCAAGATTACCCATCTATAAAATGGATGCAGTAATGTAAACATCATAGCATTCCTGTGGGAATTGAATAAAATGATGTCTGTTCAGTGGGATGCATGGGAAATAAATAGCCTGAATTGTACCAAGTATTTCTCCTGAGGTAACTTACCTAATCCTCTCACAACAACCCTTGGAATTAAGTATTCTTTTTTTTTTTTTTTTTTTTTTAATTTTTTTTCAACGTTTTTTTTATTTTTATTTTTGGGACAGAGAGAGACATAGCATGAACGGGGGAGGGCCAGAGAGAGAGGGAGACACAGAATCGGAAACAGGCTCCAGGCTCTGAGCCATCAGCCCAGAGCCTGACGCGGGGCTCGAACTCACGGACCGTGAGATCGTGACCTGGCTGAAGTCGGACGCTTAACCGACTGCGCCACCCAGGCGCCCCTGGAATTAAGTATTCTTATTATCACTCCTATTTTACAGGTAGGAAAATTAAGGTTTAGAGACATTCAGTAACTTTCCCAGCATTACACTCAGCACACGGCAGAGCAAGAATTCAAACTTAGGAAGTTTGATTTCACAGCACAAGCTCTCATCTGCTTCCTTCCACCTGTGAAGAAGACTTGGGGATTAGGGAGTTAAATACAAATGTGATAGGGTTCTACAAGTACAACGGCTGGAGAAAAAGTTCATATTTAGGGCACATTTATGCAAAAATAGGGTCCAGTATGTATGATATATTCTGTATTGTTGAGATTGTATCTATAATAGTATGTTCAAGTTTGGATGATACTTTTTAGCAGGTACTAACAAACTGGAATTGACTGATAATCATAGGGGATGAAAATGATCTCAAGGGAGGAACAGGTGAAAATGTTTTGGTTTAATGAAGATGTGCAAGGGGCCAGAGAGATAGATGTCTTTGGGAAGGACTGACTGTTCAGCAGGTTGACCATACCTTGGTGTAATCACTACGGGTCCTGACTCTGTTCCCAGACTTGCAAGTTCAAGGATTTTACTGTATCAATTAATCAATATTCAGAGTTGATCATATACTTGGCAATTGACTCATACTAACCAAACTTCTAAGAGACTGATGTATATGCCAGAATACAAATTAATTGTTTTCAATTAGGAACATAAGCACCAACCAGATTTTATACATGTATTCACTCACCAGAACACTTTTTTGTTTTTAGGGTGTTTTATAGTCTTCTGTCAAAATGTGTATAATGCTGTGGTAAGCTAACTTGTTAGCTTGCAGGTAGGGTAAAATTGCAGGCCCTTGGCATTTTCTGACTTAGGGTGATGGTCAAAAATTGATGTCTCATTGTTTTATTAACTTGATTTGTATCTCAACATTTTATTTTTGTTTATTTTTGAGAGAGAGAGTGTGTGTGAGTGGGAGGGGGGCAGATAGAGAGGGTTACAGAGGATCCAAGCAGGCTTTGTCCTGTGAGTTCAGAGCCCGACGCAGGGCTTGAATTCATGAACTGTGAAATCATGACCTGAGCCGAAGTCGGATGCTTAACCGACTGAGCCAGGTGCCCCATCAGGTGGGTTACTTTTATTATTTATTTATTTATTTATTAACTAAACTTTATTTATTTTTTTAAGATTTAAATCCAAGTTAGTTAACATATAGTGTAATAATAATTTCAGAAATAGAATTTAATGATTCCTCACTTACCTATAACACCCAGTACTCATCCCAACAAGTGTCTTCCTTAATGCCCTTTACCCTTTTTATAATGCCCTTTTTATATTATTTTTGCTTCCCTTCCCTTATGTTCATCTGTTTTTTTTTCAAAGTTTATTTATTTTTGAGAGGTGGGGGGAGGGGCAGAGAGAGAGGGAAACAGAATCTGAAGCAGGCTCCAGGCTCTGAGCTGTCAGCACAGAGCCGGACATAGATCTCGAACCTACAAACTGTGAGATCATGACCTGAGCTGAAGTTGCACACTTAACCAACTGAGCTACCCAGATCCCCCTATATTCATCTGCTTTGTATCCTTTTAAAAAACTTTTTTTAATGTTTATTTATTTTGAGAGAGAGAGAAAGAGAGAGAGAGAGAGAGAGAGAGGGAGAGCATGCATGCACAAGTTGGGGAGGGGCAGAGAAAAGGAGAGACAGAATCCCAAGCAGGCTCCAGGCCATCAGCTCAGAGCCGGATGGGGGGCTCAAACTCACAAACTGTGAGATCATGACCTGAGCCGAGATCAAGAGTCAGACACTTAAGAGATCAGACTGAGCCACCCAGATGCCCCATCTGTTTTGTATCTTAAATTCCACACGAGTGAAATCCTATGGTATTTGTCTTTCTCTGACAGACTTATTTCACTTAGTATAATACGCTCTAGTTCCACATTGTTGCAGATGGCAAAATTTTCATTCTTTTTGATCACTGAATAATATTCCATTGTATATATATACCATATCTTCTTTATCCATTCATCTGTTGATGGACATTTAGGCTCTCTCCATATTTTGGCTATTGTTGATAGTGCTGCTGTAAACATTGGGGTGCATGTGCCCCTTCGAATCAGCATTCCTGTATCCTTGGGATAAATACCTAGTAGTGCAATTGCTGGGTTGTAGGGTAGTTCTATTTTTAATTTTTTGAGGAACCTCCAGACTGTTTTCCAGAGTGGCTGCACCAGTTTGCATTCCCACCAGCAGTGCAAAAGGGTTCCTCTTTCTCCACATCCTCACCAACATCTATTGTTGCCTGAGTTGTTAGTTGTAGCCATTCTGTCGGGTGTGAGGTGGTGTCTCATTGTGCTTTTGATATGCATTTCCCTGACGATGAGTGATGTTGAGCATTTTTTTCATGTGTCTGTTAGCCATCTGGATGTCTTCTTTGGAGAAGTGTCTGTTCATGTCTTTTGTCCATTTCTTCACTGGATTATTTGTTTTTTGGGTGTTGAGTTTGATAAGTTCTTTATAGATTTTGGATACTAGCCCTTTATGTGACGTGTCATTTGCAAATATCTTCTCCCATTCTGTCAGTTGCCTTTTAGTTTTGCTGATTGTTTCCTTTGCTGTTCAGAAACTTTTTATCTTGATGAAGTCCCAATAGTTCATTTTTGCTTGTTTCCCTTGCCTCTGGAGACATGCCAAGTAAGAAATTGCTGTGGCCGAGGGCAAAGAGGTTGTTGCCTGTTTTCTCCTCTAGGATTTTGATGGCTTCCTGTCTTATGTTTAGGTCTTTCATCCATTTTGAGTTTATTTTTGTGTATGGTGTAAGAAAGTGGTCCAGGTTCATTCTGCACGTTGTTGTCCAGTTTTCCCAACACCATTTGCTGAAGCAGTTGGGTTATTTTTTAAAAATTGTTTTTAATGTTTATTTTTTAAGAGAGACAGAGACAGAGTGTAAGTGGAAGAGAGACAGAGAGAGAAAGGGAGACACAGAATCCGAAGCAGGCTCCAGGCTCTGAGCTGTCAGCACAGATCCCAAGGTGGGGTTTGAACTCATGAACCATGACCCTGAGCCAAAGTTGGTCACTAACCACCTGAGCCACCCACATGCCCTGCAGTTGGGTTATTTTTAACTGGATGGAAGATTTCTACTGTTTTTCCTTTTTCTACAGTGTAAACCGTTTTTCAAAATTATGTGTAACATTAGACAAAATTATCTAAAATCAATACATTTTTTGTTTAAGGAATTTTACATGTTGTGATTCCTTCCACTGCCCATGAAGTTCTTGGTAGTTCCTCTAAAGCTTGAGTCAGGATTTATCTTCCAGATAGGTCTTTTGAAAAGAAACTATGGTTGGGCCATCTGGGTGGTTAAGCTCCACCCAGTTGGTTAAGCTCTGACCCTTGATTTTGGCTCAGATCGTGATCTCACGGTTCATGAGATCCAGCCCCACATTGGGCTCTGTGCTGATAGCATGGAATCTGCTTGGGATTCTCTCTCTCTATTTCTCTCTCTGTCTCTGATCCTCCCCGATTCATAGTGTTCTCTGTCTCTCTGTCAAAATAAATAAATAAACATTAAAAAAAAAGAACCTATGCTTAATTCATGGTTGTCCTGCATTCAGTCCACAATTCTTTATCTCCACTTGAATATGGACATTACTGATGACATACTTCAAACATTTTCCCACCTAGCATCTTTGAGAGCTAATTTCTTCAAGTGATTTTCTTTAGGGCCATGTTTAGAGTACATGGATCTGCCTAGTTCTCTATTTCAGACACCTGGCAAACATAAATGAGTTCAAATCATATTCCTTCCCCAGCTATCACACCCAAGAATAGACTGTGGGATATGCCAATAGCTAAGGTCAAAGTATTTAATCATTTGGTCTTTCATACATTTAAGCAACTCTGTCTTGTAGTTCTTTCCCACAGATGTAACAAATGGGTCTCTGAGTAAAGCAAAACCACATAGTTACTCTATGAGGCATTTTCAACAATGTGAGTCTATAGGTCTAACCCATGGGGATCGACCTCAACTATCTACTGGGTTGTTTCTTATTGACTGATAGGTTCTTTATATAAATATATGTTTATATAAAATATTAATCTATGTTTAGATAATTAAGATAAAATGAGATGTATATGTATGCATCGTAAAAAATGAGGTATAAAATTTTGTCATATCAGTTGCAAATATTGTCTGACATAATTTACTTCCTTTCTGACATTTTATTTAAATTCCAGTATGGTTAACATATAGTGTTACATTAGTTTTAGGTGTAGAATATAGTGACTCAATAATTCCATACATCACCCAGTGCTCATCATGATAAGTATGCTCTTAATCTCCATCACCCATTCACCCATCCCTCCACCACCTCCCCTCTGGTAACCATCAGTTTCTTCTCAATAGTTAAGTGACCTTCTTTATATGTCCTCTGTCATACCATAATGTATCTGGGTTTTATATTTTATCAAGATAGCTTTCTTCCCCCAAGATTATCATATATTTACCCATTTTTTTATCCTTTCAAAAAATTTACATTTTAAAAACAACTGGAATTTATTTTAAAGCATACTATGAGGAAAGCATTTAATTTTAATTTTTTCCAAATAGATAACTCCTCCTAACACTGTTTATTAAACAGTCATTTCCTGACTGGTTTTAAATGCCTCATTTATCATATACTAAGATCATATATATGTATGACTTCTTCTGGGCTTTTAATTCTGTTCTATTGATCTATTTGCCTATTTTGCACAGTACCACATTATTTCGAATATTGTGACTTTATGGTACATTTTGATATCTGGTAACATAAGTCCTTTTTCTTGTTCTTTTTCTAAAGAATCTTGATTTTTTTTGGCACATCTCATAGATGAACTTCAGAATTAGCTTGCCAATTCTACAAAATACCCTGTTGGAATTTTGATTAACATCGTATCACATGTATTATTTAACTTAGGGAGCTTTAATATCTGTATAATATTGAATCTTTTTATCTAGGAATATCTTTTATGGCTTTCATTAAAATTATATGGTTGTCTTCAATAAATTTCACACTTTTAAGGTTTTTTTTTAGGTAATTCAAGGTTTCATTGGAAATGAATTATAACTCTTCTCTATTACATTTTTAAATTAGTTGTTGCTAATTATAGAAAGGCTATAGATTTTTATAGGTTAAACTTATTTCTACCTTTCTGAAAATTTAATTAGTCTAGAAATATGTGATTGCCTTGGATTTTCTGGGTATATATCTGTTTATTAATTATGTATAAATAATTCATATTTATTTATTTTTCCTGATCTTTTTGTATTGACCAGTAACTTTAGGGCAAAAGTATTGACTGTAAAAGTAGGTTTCATTATATCTTGTTCCTGACTTTTATGGACACGTGGTATTTTACTCTACAGAATAGTTTACAGTTATTTTACTTTTCAGAATGATACTTGGAAATTGGCAAAATGTTGGTAATTGTTGAAGATGAGTGATAGACACACTGAGCTCATTAATCTATTCTTTCTGTCTGTATATGTTTGAATTTCCATAATAAAGGGTTAAATGAAAAAATAGAGGTGAAAAAAAAGAATAAGAATTGTTTTAGGTTTTTGGTGGAAACCCCTTTTCAAATTAAGGAAGTATGTTTTTTTCCTAGCTTATTATAAATTTTCTGTTTGGGGTGGGTATAGAATATGTGTCTTCAAAAAACTATCTTTGAAAGAAAAACTGTGACAGGGCCTATCCATCTCAAAAGACCAAGGAAAAGTATGAGAATCTCAACATAAAGAATTGAGAACTCATTCACCAAATATTTAGATTGGCTTCTCTTTCTTTTCATCAACTGACAGTTTTCAATAAAAGGAGAAGTGCCTCCAGGGCCCTAGCACACTACTGCTAACAGAGAAAGGACTAAATAAATAATGTATCATTGTTAGAGGGTTTTGGGGAGGAGAGAGTCATGTTAGCTGTATTGTACCATCCAGGTCCGCTTTCAGGACTGAAGGATTTATTCCCCCAGATGCTGGGATGATGGTGGGCTGACACTCTTCAGCTTCCGACCCTTTCAGGAATTGCTCGTGGCTGAAAAGCACCACCTTGCTCAAGCTTCTGCTTCCTTCCCAGGAGCAGCTGCATCCAATGACTGGCCTGTGTGGGGCTGTAAAATCCCAGCTTCCTTGTCCGACTCAGATCACGGTGAAAGGGCTTTCTCAGCTTCCGAGCTCCCTGCTGGGTGGCTGAGGCTTTAGGGTTGCCAGATAAAATAAATACAGATGCCCAGTTAACTTTGAATTTTAGATAAACAACACTTTTTTAGAATCAGTATGTCCTAAATACTGCATGGGACACATTGCTACTAAAATTCTTTTTGCTGTTTACCTGAAATTCTAACTAGGCATCCTGTGTGTTTATTTACTAAATTTGGCAGCCCTATGAAGCATTGCAATCTAACTTGTCCTGGAAGCCTGTTTCTTTCCCTTACTCTACAGGTGTTGATTCTGAGAGCACTCCCCAACCAACTTCCCGCATGCTAACTTTTGTCTCAGAGTCTGCTTCCTGAGTAACGAGTCTGCAACAGGGTGAAAATTAAAGTAAAATATTTCCTTGCCCTGTCCAAATTTCAGAACCAATAGAGAGATTGGCACCTGGGTCCAAAAGACAGAGATCTTATTAGGGTGATTACTGAAGAATGGAGACTAGAGAACGTGGCTACTTCTGAGAGCCCAACGGGTTTGCTAATATGCCATTCCCAATTGAATTTACTCAGGGTGCCTCACTAAGTCTACTTTATAGCTGTGCCTGTTACCTGTTCATCAATTTAGGTAAGTCATTCCTCCTCTCTTGGGAAGGTATAAGGGGGTGAGCAAGAAGCCAGGACTGCTAACTCTTGCTATAGTGCCTCTACATGAAAACATGAAGCCAAGGGAAAGAGGTCTCTCACTAAACATGGCTTTAAAAGCAGGATAAAAGCAGCCCTGTTCAAATGGTCAATGCAGATGATCATATTTTGCCTGATGCAAAACAGGCGGAGACCTCTGAAAGTATGGATTCTGTCTCTTTTGCCTCCTCTGACTTTTCTTGTCTAAGTGAGGGATTTCCTCAGGACTTTTCTTGTCTCTCTTCTTTATGTGATCTGCTTTGTCAAGCTATCTAGTCTTAATGTAATGCTTTCAGAGGCATCACCTTCAAATCCACATTTGCTTTGCCCTCTGTCCTGAGCTTCATTCAGTTCTGTATTTCAGTTTTATCCCCTACCCCTCAATTTTCTTGAAAGACCCTAAATCCAGTATATTTCTGCTTCAGCCACACTCCTGTCATGGTGTGAACAAATTTCCATTCAAGTTGCCAAGCAATGAGGGGTATGTTGTGAGAAGAATGCACGTGAGAACCTGGTGAAAACAAATATCAAGGCTTCAAGAAGAGCAGGGACAGGAGGATGGAACAAGACTTGAATGGCTTTTGTTTTAAATTTTCAAAGCACCTGTTTCTTGAGTGCTTACTATGTGCTGAACAAGAAAGGAATCCCAAACACCCTGTGAAGGGCCTCAGCTGTAGCTGTTGGGAGATTTCTACTCTAGTGATTCAGTCTTCACAGGACTCACTTTCTGTGTGTTTTGCTTCCTTCTGTTGTAACTGCTGGCATAAGTTTTCTCTCCGTCTCACGGCTTTCGCTTCTTCATTTTACTTATGCTTTGTGGTTCTTCTCAAGTTGATGACCGTTCTTGGCATCCTTTCAGGGTCACCTACATTTAACAGCCTTATTTCCTTGCATGTGTATTTCTCTCCAGATTCCCAAGATAAGTATTTGATTGGCTGTGCTCAGGTTTTAGAGGCAGGGCTGCTCATAGGTCCCTGATGACACTATAGGTTGGCTGCGTCTGGATCAGATATTAACACAAGTTTAACCAGTTATGATTGGAGGGGTTATGTGGTCCCCAAGGGCTGCCTTTTACCCCTTTTGCAAGCCCCTCATCAGGGCAAGCACAATGACCAGCACAGGCCCATCGCTTCCCCAAAGGGAAGCTCAATCTTTCCCTTTGGTTAAAGGAACAACCGTCTTGCTTTCCAGTTAGTTGGGAAACCTAGTCTCATATTTGAATCCATTTTTCTCTTGATTTCCAATTTGTACCTGCCAAGTCACATTGATTCTTTGTAGACTGTCAGTCAGCTCAGGCTTCCATACCAAAATACCATAGATTGGATGGCTTAAACAACAGAAATTCATTTCTAATGGCTCTGGAGGCTGGAAAGTCAAAAATCAAGATGCCAGCATGGATGGTTGGGTCCTGATGAAGGCTCTCTTCCTGGCTTGCAGATGGCCACCTTCTCCCTATATCCTTACATGGCAGAAAGAAAGAGAGAGCAAGCTTTCTGGTGTCTCTCTCTCTCTTTTTTTTATGTTTGTTTATTTTTGAGAGAAAGAGAGAGACAACGCAAGTGGGGGAGAGGTAGAGAGAGAGGTAGACACAGAATCTGAAGCAGTCTCCATGCTCCAAGTGGTCAGCACAGAGCTCGACACGGGGCTCGAACTCACGAACCACCACGAGATCATGATCTGAGCCCAAGTCCAATGCTTAACCTCTTAATTGACTGAGCCACCCAGGCGCCCCCTGGTGTCTCTTCTTATAGAGGCACTAATCCCATCACGAGGGCCCTACCCTCATAATCTCATCTAACCCTTATTACTTCCTCTCCCAATACCATCAGGGGGTAGGCTTCAATGTCTGAATTTGCGGGCACATTCAGTCCATAACTTGGACTATTATCTGTTCCCTTGTCTTAATTCTCACTGTAATTGTTCACATCCAGAAACTCCTTATGCCTTTCTTAGACCCTTACAATAAATAACCTTTTAACATATTTTTCCCATTTCTGCTGATTTCACATCCTGCTTTCATACGTTCTCTTTTCTTTACATTTATTTATTTTTGAGAGAGCACAAATGGGGGAGGGGCAGAGAGAGAGGTAGACACAGAATCTGAAGCAGGATCCAGGCTCTGAGCTGTCTGCACAGAGCCCAACACAGGGCTTGAACTCACAAACTGTGAGATCATGACCTGAGCCGAAGTCAAATGCTTAACTGACTGAGCCACCCAGGCGCCCTTCCATACTAACTTTCTTAAAGTTCATCTTTTATCATGTCCCTCTGCTGCTCAAATAACTTCAATAGCTGCCTGAAATTAATTGAATAAAGTTCAAATGTCTTCATTTGTCATTGAAGGCCCTTCATTGAAGGGCGATGGATGCTTTTAATATGTTTTCCAATCATTTTCCATCTTGAGTCTGTGTTTCTTAAAGTGTAGTCCTCAGGACACCTGACCCAGATGTACTTGGATGTTGTTGAAAGTAGTTTCTTAAGAGCCTCCCTAGAAACAGGGAATGATATCTCTGTGAGTGGGGCCCAGGAATCTGTATTGAAGACAGGAATCCTAGTTGATTTTTTTATATATTAAACTTCAGGAGAGTGTACCCAGTATGGTCAGTGAGGATAAGGAGAGTCCTCATTTTTGTGGATACTTTGAAAGGAGAGATCAGAATGTTTTTTATGGAGTAATGTAGAGATTACGCTCCTCTGGTGGTCACAGCATAATTAAAAATGGCCAGTTCATCCTCTGTATCAAGTGGCTGGTGATTCTAATTTTTTAAGGCAGTGATTTTCTTTTCTCTTCTTTTCTCTTCTCTTCTCTTTTTTCTTTTCTTTTCATCTTGTCTTTTCTTTCTTTTTATAAGGCAGAGGTTTTCAAGCTGTGCTCTGAGGAGCACTCAGAGGCCCCACAGAAAGTGAGGGGCACCTGAGTAGATGGGCTTCATAGCTTCATTTTCTCCTCTTTCACTAAAATAATTCCACTTTTATCTGTTTTACATTTTCAGATTCTAAGGTTATATATACATATATTATGGGGGTGTTGCCATTTATTTATGACAAATATTCCACGTCCGTGATCTTCTCCAGGAAACAATGCCATCAACCTTGGCCAGTCAGAGGATAGAGTCATTGGACTCACCCATCCTACTAATGGCCCCACATGTAGTGTAGGTTTTAAACTGATGGTTGAACCTGCCTGTAACCCTGTGACTACATTCATCTGGATGGACATGTGGTGCTTGGCAGTGATGATGGTGGTTGCTGGTGGAGCATTTCCGTGGCCAGTACAGGTCCATGAGCTTGTGTGCATAGGTCTGCATGTCAAGAGCGCACCTGCTGCCACTGCCACGAGAGCGGGTGCAGAAAGAAAAGTAAGACATATTTGAAAGAAATGTTCTGGTTTAAGGTCTTCTAAGTATCTGTTCTGGTTTTAATCACATGTTTTACTCTTCCAACTTTCAAGCCATTTGAGAACTAAGTGCAATAGTTTGATGGAGATAGAAAAAAAAATCAGCTTTATCATTGGTAAAGCTCAACTGGGAATTGCAGCCTGGATCCATGGCAACAATCAGGTTTTCCAATATCATCCCTCCAAGACTCAACTTTAGGACAACTCACCCCAGGGAGTAATACCTTTCCTTGATAGTCCTCAGCTTTTTGACCTTTTATTAATTCTTAGGGTTTTCCACGGGCAGTGTGGCAAATTTCCTTGGTAGAGGAGATGGTCAGTTTCTCCAGATGGTCTTGCTTCTTCCTTCTTAAGAGCAGACTTCTAATTCCAGCCACAACTTCCCTGAGAATCATGTGGATTTTCTTTTGCTGTGAGAAGGCTCTGAAATGGGACAGAAGAGGAGCACAAATTAAAAGATCAGCACAGCTGCTCTGCATTCTTGCCTGAAAATGAGTCCCCATTCTATTTCTTATTTCAATTTATGCCCAGCTATGTTAGAGAATATCAGAAATGAGCACAGATGACAACATAAAATTTCCAAATAATATACTATCAGCAATATAAAAACAGCCCCCAGATCAAAAGTCTAATAACTAAATTTTCTTTCCTTTATATAAATTTAAGCACAAAGAAATTAGAGCTCTTACTAACTTGTCATTCCATTCAGTTTCAGAGAGGTCTCACTCAGACTCTGGGTAGAATCAAGTTCTTTACCATTGGCAGCTTTGGCATTTCCCACTGGAATGGATATTGTTCACTGTGAGAGTTATCAGCACTGCAAACTAAGTATTTGCTCTTTAATGGCCTGTGATTGGATTTTACTTCACTACTGCCTTTGAAATTAGGCCTTGTCATATGACTCACACTGACCAGTGAAACGTGAGTTGAAATGATGTGTTACCTCCTGGTGGAAAATTTATGAGCCAGTGTGCACTTTGCTTAGCTCTATACTTCTTCCCTGGCACGTGTGGAAGTATTGGGTTGAGAAGGAACATGCAACAGATGAGGTCTCTTGTTTATTATAAGCAGAATCCCCTTGCTGACTTATAATAGACATGTAGTGTGGACTGAAAAATGAATTGTCATTGTTATCAAAATTGTGTTTTGGAATTGTTTGTTTCTGTGTAATAACCTAGTTCATAATGACTGATGTACTCTCTCAGGATACTAAAACTGAATTAATTCAACCTAAAGTCTTTCAAAAGTCCCACTTTTTAAGAAGTCTAAAATATGAGTGGGTCGCATAAATGTAATTGTCAAAAATTTAAAACATTGTCAAATCTCTTACCTCTTAAGTAGTTATTACAAGCAAAATGATCTTCCCTTAACCCCAAGCTTGATGGGTTCCTGACCAGCCATTCAGTAGTATTTGAAGGAAGGATGGAGATAGTGGAAACACACATGTGTAAAGAGACCATCCTAGTCTTAGCCTCACCAGGATATAGTCAGTCTGTGCCAGTTGCTTGGAGACCATGACCGATAAATAGAAACTCAGGAAAATGTTCCTCAAGAGATTAATTATGGATTAACTATGGCACCATGCCCTGTGTTTACTGCATCTTGGGGAAAATTTATCTATGCATAATGCATCCTGTCTCAGAGAATAGCTTTTGTAAAATTTAGAAATTTTACAAAGGTGACATGCCCAGACAATTATTTGATGTATCCTTCAGCATATTCAAAACCTGCTTAGACCCATCTGCCTTTTGAGGCCTGCATCTCTGTTTCACTAGGGTAGAACTGAATGTGGGTTCTGTAGGACATTACCTCCACTTTTTTCAATGAGAGGCACTTCTAGTCCTTTACTACAATGGCTGTTGCCTTGGGCTCTTGCTTTGGAATTGCCTTGGCTAGGGGTCTGCAAACTATGGCACCTGGGCAGAATCCAAACCGGCTGCCTGTTTTTTATATGGTAAAATATAAATTTACATTTATATTTAAACATAATAAATTTATTCCATTCATTAATAAGTATAATTTTTTTTTTTTACATTTTAGGTGGTTGAAAAAAGCAAAAGGATAACATTTTGTGACACATGAAAATTACATGAAATCCAATTTTGATGTCCACATATAAAATTTTACAGCCATGTTCATTCATTTCTGTTTGCTTATGGCTTCTTGGACATGCTAAGGCAGAGTTGAGTAGTGGCAACTAAGACTGCATGACCTACAAAGACTAAGATATTTGCTAGCTGGCCCCTTACAGGAAAAGTTTGCTGACTACTAGCCTAGGCATATGTTTTGCCTCCTTCAGCCGATCCTTGACTTGAAACTCTTGCTAATGTCTCTGATGTGTTCCTAGGGGCCCACTGAAAATGAATACTTCTAGACTAGGTTCTATCTTGGACCTTGCTTTGTCTGTTTTTGACTTTTTTTCTGGGTTTGACTAACTTCTGATACTCCAGAGGAAAAAACCACTTCCTTCTTTGCCTGTCTTTTTACCTTTTAACCCCTCCTGCCGAGCCAGTCATCTCTTCCTAACACATTCTCCTAGATTTTTCACTGTGGCTTTTCTTCATAATGAGAGAGATGAAATCCAGGAGTTCTGCTTTGCCTGAAACATTCATTGGTGACATGCATCTGCCTTCAACTTGTTAAAGTATAGAATTCTGTCTGTGAAATATTCTTCCATGAGACTAGCATCTGTCCAGGCCTGGACCTAATATATGATTGTCTTGCCTGGCTCACCCTTAGCATGTCTCATTTTTTTCCTGCCTCTTAAAGTCCTAACTATAAAACTCCTCGGCTTGTTTCCTCCGGATATAAGCAATACTTGTGTCTCTTCTTAAAATAGACATGTCATTCTTTTTCTTTTTTTTTTTAATTAGAAAACATTATTATTATTATTTTTTTTTAATTAAAGCTGTCAGCACAGAGCCTGATGCAGGGCTCAAACTCACAAACTGTAAGATCATGACCTGAGCCAAAGTTGGATGCTTAACCTACTGAACCACCCAGGCATGCCTAAAATAGCTGTGTCATCTTGAAACTTAATGGGTTTCAAGAATTCTGCCCTGCCAGTCTCAATCTTCCCTCTCCAATCTGCCTACATATTCTATAATGAACTGCTGTGGCTTAAACAACAGAAATGTATTCTCTCACACTTCTGGAGGCTAGGAGTTCACTGAAGTCAGAGTGTTGTCAGGGCTGGTTCCTTCTGAGGCTGTGAGGGAAGGAGCCGTTCCAGCTCTCTGTCTCTGGCTTGTAGATGGAGGTCTTCTCCCTGTGTCTCTTCACATTGTCTTCTTTCTGTGTCTTTGTGTTTTGTGTCCAAATATGACACTGGCCATATTGGATTAGGGTTCCACCCTAATCTAATGTGACCTAATGTTACTTTCACAAATTGCATCTGCAAGGACCCTATTTCCAAATAAAGTCATCCTGAGATATTGGGGGTTAGGACCTCAACATATGTAATTTTGGACACAATTCATTTCAAGCTTCTCTCCCATACCTTGGTCCTTCCTCTATAAGGTTTCTTTGTATCCTCTCTCTTCTAGTATCAACTCATCTTCTCATTTTATAGTATAATTTTAATGGGCAGTTAGATTAGAATACATATCTTTTTTTTTTTAGGTGTTCTAGCTTGGCTTTGAAGATTTCTTATTTTCCTTTTATATCCATTAAGGTTTTTCTCTAGGGCCTTTCCCTTTCTCCTAAGGAATTCTCTTTCTTCCTCTAGAGTGTAACCTGACCAACCGCTGGTCTTTTATTTTTTGTGTTTTCCCCTCTGTTCACACTCTGCTAGGAAAACTGATGCCTGTCCTTTAAAATCAATGCATTTCTTCTCTTATTTCCTGGGCAAAACTGATTCCCAGAGACAGTGTGCCAGGAAGAGGCCTTTTAAATTATTATTTTCTTCATTTTAAAATTTAATCAGAAAAATGAAAAACAAGTGTGGTAAAGTACACATAAAATTAACTATCTTAACCATTTTTAAGTGTATAGTTCCATATATAAAGTATATTAACATTGTTGTGTTTAAATTATTTTTAACCTTTGATTTACAATTTCATTGAATTGTTTCTCTTCCTTAAGCCAAGAAGATGACATATCCCCTATAGTATGAATACTTACACTCTATATTTTTATTTATTTATTTATTTATTTCTATTAAAATTTTTTTTTTTTTTTTTTTTTTTTAACGTTTTTATTTTTGAGACAGAGAGAGACAGAGCATGAACGGGGGAGGGGCAGAGAGAGAGGGAGACACAGAATCGGAAACAGGCTCCAGGCTCTGAGCCGTCTGCCCAGAGCCCGACGCGGGGCTCGAACTCACGGACCGCGAGATCGTGACCTGAGCCGAAGTCGGACGCTTAACCGACTGAGCCACCCAGGCGCCCCTAAAATTTTTTTTTTTTTAACATTTATTTATTTTTGAGACAGAGAGAGACAGAGCATGAATGGGGGAGGGTCAGAGAGAGAGGGAGACACAGAATCAGAAGCAGGCTCCAGGTTCTGAGCCGGTGCTCAGCTGAGCAGGTGCTGTGCTGACAACCACAGAGCCCGACGCGGGGCTCGAACGCACGGACGCGAGATCACAACCTGAGCCGAAGTTGGACGCTTAACCGACTGAGCCACCCAGGCGCCCCATACATTCTCTATATTTTTAATATGAAAATTTTTAGATCTAAAGAAAAGTTGAAAGAGAGGTATAATGTTCACTCATATACCTACATTCAACAATATTATATAATTGTATTTATTTTATCTGTATGTATGTATGTATGTGCATAAATATATTTACATATTTTTGTGTTTACAAATGTATAAATATATGAATATATATATATATATATATAAATATAAACATGAAAAATATGTAATTTTATGTACTGCCTAAAAACAAATTATGGAAATCAGGACACTTTGTCCCTAATTTTTCATCATATATCACATAAAAATAAGGATAGTCTCTTAACAGAACCACAATAGCATTATCACACCAAAGAAAAGGAGTGAATTTCCTAATATCACCTAATATTCAGTCCATATTCAAATTTTACCCAAAATGTCTCTTATAGGTTGTTAAAACAGATTTTGAAAAAGTTCATGCACTGCATAAAAGTTCATGCACTGCATTCTAGTTCTTTTTATTTATCTACTAAAATACTTCTCACTTGTTTGTATTTGAAGCCAAAATTTGAGTCTTTAAAATAAAAAAGCCATAATGGACTTATGTACATTAACAAATTATAGTGGGCAAGCCAAATGACTTCAAGAGATTTATACTCAGTTCCTTCCTTGGTCCTACATCTGTAAAAGATCAACACAAGATGGATAGGAATAGAACCTGGGTCTACTGATCTGTTGTCACCTATTTAATGCCCAGATGCTACAATTAAAAGACCAGCTGTCTATGGCCTATGTACACTTAACTGTCTTTTGTAATTTTGAGCCCTAGTCTGCTATCCTTTCTAAGAAACAGGTTATAGAGAGCAAAAATTATTCCACCAATACATAATAATCTTGTACAACAAAGTTTTGTATGTCTTACATGGTATGAAAATACTTTTTTCTGCAACACTGATGTTTGATTCAGTCAACCTGCTTGGATCTAAGTCTGCCAGAAAAAACTTCTTACTAAGGCCAGTGAAAATTGCCTTGTGTCTGTAAATGCCAGCCAAAATATAATGTGTTGTAGCCTACAATGGTCAACACTCATAAAAGTACTGAAGTTAAAGGCCTCCTATCTTCCTCCATCTTCCATGTTTTATTTCAGTTGTCCTAATCTAGTGTAGTATTGATCTTACAAGATTTCCTAATGAATATGGCCATCAGGGTGCAGCTGGCATGATGATTAATTTAACCTCCTCACTTATTCCTTTTAGAACTATTTAAGAAGTGATTCAGGGGTCATTCAGGAGATGGACCTACCAGCATTGTTATTATAAAGTGGATTGGAAAATGCAGTTGGATCCACCGTTGGGCTTCCTTTCCCCAAGTTCTAGAACTTGGGTTAATTCACCTGAGAGAGAGTTTGAGTGTTTAGAGCAACTCACATACCTAGAATTGCTGCTTCACACTCTGTGAACACCAATAGTGTGAGCAGAAAAAGGAAAAACCCTTTAAGTTGGGTACTTTTTTTAAAAAATTGAAACTAAATATAAATACAGCAAAATTAATGATTTTCAATGTATAGTTGGATGAATTTGGGTAAATATATAGAATCATATAACCACCATCAAAATCAAGATATAGACTATTTCCTATACCGCAAGAGGTTCCCTCCTATGCCTTTGTAGTTAATCTCCTTTCATTTTCAGCCTTATCTGCGGACGCTAGCAATCCTGATCAGATTTCTATCCTTGTTGTTTTGCTTTGAGAATGTTATATAAATGGAATTGCACAGTATATAGCATCCATGTTGTTGCACTTATTAGTTTGTTTCCTCTTATTGCTGAATCATATTATATTGCACGGATCACATTTTGTTTATCCGTTCACCGGTTGCTGGACATTTGGGTTTCCAGTCTTTGGCTATTATGAATAATGCTGCTGTAAACATTTTTCTATAGGTATTTGTGTGGACTTACATTTTTATTTTCTTGAGTACATTTCCAGGAGTGTGATTGTTGGATCACATAGTAAGTATATGTTTGACTTTGTAAGAAATGGTATGCTGCTTTTTAAAACAGTAATTCCAACCAACAGAGGGACATGAAGCAATGTATGTTATACTCTAAACACTCCCAAGGCAGGTAAATTTCCCACTTGGGGATGAGTCAGCAAGGTAAGAGGAGAAAGGATAGAAATATCACTTTATTACAGTGACTCACACCTCTGGATGATCATTAGAATTTCATAGGAAACTTTTATAAAGTTTGATGCTAGTTCCCAACCCCTCCCTCAGAATTAATAGGTTTTTGGTGAAACCTTATATATTTTTTAAAGGGCCCCAGCTGATTCTAATATATAGCAAAGATTGAGAACCACTGTTCTAGTCCAAATTCCCTTATGGAAACATGGTGCTTGTGAAATGGACCTGGGCTCTTACTGACCAAGAGGCCATTTTGTTGATGAGAAAGAATCAGTAATATGATAAAATTAGTGGTAACTCTCATGATATTATATGAACTAGTATGAAACTAATAACACTTTGAGATGTAAATAGATTTTTAAAATGTAATGTCTTGCATCAATTTCTCAAAACGTATGCAAGTAAGAGGACTGTAATTCTGTCTTAGGCTTCTTGAAACTCTAATTCAAGACATTTAGTGTTCTCCTATAAAAACCTCAGCTCTACTATTTCTTTTCAATATTAAGTGTATAGAGGTGCTTGCAAAGATATTTTTGGTTAAGTCTGTTGAATCTCTCAAGGATGCTACCTCTCTTTATTGGTTGAATAAATTCTGTTAGGATTAAGATGATTTGGTTTTAGATGGCACAACTTTCTTGAGAAATTCTGAGCTACTTTTAGACCGTGATTCACAAAACAAACCGTGGTTTAGTACTTTCAATTTCATTTGAAAGGAATGCCTTTTAAAGCAGCTTTATATATTATGGGACCTATTAACCTACTGTGTGTCATGTTCTTTGGATTTAGTTCAGAATGTCCCCTTCAGTCTAAAAAGTAATGAATTGTGTAAGTAAAGTGTTGATGATTCCGGGAAAATATCTCTACTTTTCACAGATGTCTTTCTCATTGTGTTTAGAAGTAAAATACAGACAGGCTACTTCAGGGTGATAGTTTCCCAAAGCAAAATGAAATAGATTGACAGATAATAATAAAACAAAACAAAACAAAACAAAAAAACAAAGCCTCAGAGGAAGCTCCAAATAGGCTGGTCTGGAGAGTGGAAATCTGAGGACAAATTACTTGATAGCATTGCATGGAGCATTTACAGTGTAAACTGAGGATTCCTTATGATTGTTATGAATTGCCAGTGTTACAGAAAAAGGAAAAAGGAAAGAAAAAAATGAAGGTTCTTTATTATGAGTACTAGCTCACTGATTAAGAAAGAATTTAACCGGGGTGCCTGGGTGGCTCAGTTGGTCAAGTGTCCGACTCCTGATTTCCAGCTCAAATCATGATCTCACAGTTCATGCATTCCAACCCTGCGCTGGGCTCTGCACTGACAATGTGGAACCTGTTTGGGATTCTCTCTCTCTCCTCCTCTCTGCCCCTCCCTCACTCATGCTCGGTCTCTGTCTTTCTCTCTGACTCTCTCTCAAAATAAATAAATAAAACTTAAAAACAAGAAAGAATTTATACAAACATTGTTATAACAACATCAACAGAACTTAAAATGAAAGTAAAAACCCAATACTCTCACATTCCTATTCACTGAAAATCCATCTGTTCTCATTTTTCATTTCTTTGCAGGATTCTTAAAAAAAAAATTTTTAACGTTTATTTATTTTTGAGAAGAGAGAGACAGAGCATGAGCGGGGGAGGAGAGAGAAAGAGGGAGACACAGAATCTGAAGCAAGCTCCAGACTCTGAGCTGTCAGCACAGAGCCCTGACACGGGGGTCGAACTCAGGCACCGTGAGATCATGACCTGAGCCTAAGTTGGATGCTCAACCGACTGAGCCACCCAGGTGCCCCTCTTTTTAGGATTCTTTTGTTCCATTAATTAGGCAGAATACTGTTTATTCACCATTTCTAAACTGTAAGGCACACAGACCCAGGTTTGTTTTGCTTTGTTTTGTTTTGATATTATAATATTGCTATGGAAATCTATATGCAAGTTTAGAAAATACTTTTGGATTATTTCCTCAGAATAAATCCATGGAAATAGGCTTTCTGAATCAAGGTACGTAACATTTTAATAGCTCTTTACTATGTTAACTCTTCTTTGAAAAAGCATTATCATACCCATTTATTCTATGCAGGTATAAGTACACCACCTCACCATTCCTGAGTATTTGATTTTGAAATCAAATTGGTATAAAATGGTGTCTTGTTATCATTTTAATAAGTATTTCTTTGACTATTAGAGTGATTGAACATTTCCTCATATTTGTGATTACTAATTATAATTTCTATTTTTTATGCAGATTGTCTGGTTATTTCATATATTCTCATATGTCCAGAGAGCCTGAATAATATTCTTAACAATTTTTACAAGCTCATTTTAATGTAGATTTTAACCCTTTCCTTGTTTAACTACTATAAATATTATTTAGTCCACTGTATGTCTTTCCAGTATAGTTTTTGTTTAGCACAAGTTTTGAATTTTTTAATGATGTAATTATTGAACATTTCATTTGTAGTTTCTTTTATTGCTTCAAAACTTAGAAAGTTATTACTCCAGACATTTGAGCTGAGCTCAGTGTTAAACCCCCTGAGGTCCTAGCGTCTGGCATGCTGAGAAGTTAGTGGGAGTGGAAGTTGAGTAAGGAAATTAGGACAGATAGAGCTAAGGTTATATGATAGTTGTATTGTTAAATGGTGTGTGTGTGTGTGTGTGTGTGTGTGTGTGTGAAACATTTTCCCACAGACGAATTATACTGTCCTTTCTAAGAAGTATTAATACCTTCAGTTTGGCTGGCACCCAGGAAACCTGACTGTGGAGTGTGGTACTTTTCGGGAAATTTAGCTTCAGGGAGGTAGCCAACAAATTGATTCATGTTCAGAGTAACTTTTTTTTTTTTTGTTTTGTGTTGGTTGTTCGAGATGAATTCGTTGTAAATAGAAGTCTAACTAAAACGTAGCTCTGGGAAAGAATGAAATCTCATAATGGTGCAACTGTTGCTAAATAATTTCCTGCTTGCCCCCAAATTGACCAATTTCAGGAGGATCGGGGAGATCTTGTCTTACAACATGTTCCAACAAACAAGGAAGGGTTAAAAAATCATACCACCTCATTGCCACATGCCTGGCAATGGCAATAACTAAAGACTTTCTGGAACATCCTTAATTCAGGTATTCTATTTTGTTGATCTATGTTCACTCCTAACTTGTCAGATCACAGGTTGTAACTTCTGTTCAAAAAGTAGAGCCACCATAGGAATTTCGCAGTGGATTTCTAGCTGGGGTTCTCAACCTCATTCTTCTCTTCTCCATTTTGCTTATCTTTATTTAAAATAAAAAGAGCACATTTATGTGCCAATGCTTAGTTTCAGAAACTCTAATGGTTCTCTGTTATACATTGCAGCAAGCCCAAACTTCTTTTTCCAACTGAAAAAAAAAAGTTTATTTATTTTTGAGAGAGAGCATGCAAGTGGGGGAAGGGCAAAGAGGGCAAGTGACAGAGGATCTGAAGTGGGCTCTGTGCTGACAGCAGATAGCCCAGCGCGGGGCTCGAACTCAGCTTCATAAGGGGCTGGAACTCAAGAACTGCGAGATCATGACCTGAGCTAAAGTGGGATGCTTAACAGACTGAGCCACCCAGGTGCCCCTCTTTTTCCAACTTTAATGACTCTGCCCTACTTAGGTAACACTCTTTCTCCTGCTGCTGCAATGTTCACCTTTTGCTCTAGCCAAGTCCTTCTGGTTTCTTTGCAACTGCCCTATTCCCACCTATTAAGCCTTTGCTTCCCTTCTTTATCCATTTGGTCTGCCAAAACAGAATGTGATAGACTGTGTGGCTTATCAACAACAAATTCTTTTCTCAGAGTTCTGGAGGTTAGGCAGACTAAGATTAAAGAACCTACAGATTCAGTTCTGAAGATTAAGATTCTGCTGAAGTCCTGCTTCCCAATTCATAGATGTGTCCTCACATGTTGGAAGGGGCAAGGGAGCTTTCTAGAGTCTCTCTATAAGGGCACTAATCATTCAGGAGGGCTCCACCCTCATGACCTAATCACCTTTAGATACCATCACATTGAGGATTAGGTTTCAACATATAAATTCTGGGGTGACACGAACATTCGGTGTATAGCCCCTTCTAGCCTAATGCTTCCCTCCTGGGATGATTTCCCTCCTTTCCTCACATAAAACCGGACTCACTTGTCAAATCCCAGCTCATGCCTGACATTGAACAAAACAAAGCACAGATAGAGCTCACTGTCTCAGGGAGTCTTGGTGCCACTGCATAGGTTAAGTCTCTGGGCAGAATCTTATCATTCAAAGTCTGCTCCAGCCTCTCAGAGATTGTTTTCCCTGGGTGGTTCTCTTTATGTGTTCATTGAGCAGGTAAATCTGTTGGGCAGCATTCTGGTTCTTAAGGAACTCTAGATGGTGCCCCACAAATGTGACCTGTATATTGAATGTAGTGGCTGTGCTGTGCAAAGAGGAAACCACTTTATTCTTTCTCACCACTGCCTTTAAATAAAACCTTAACTAACCTCCATGCCAAGCTCCGGGATGGTGTCTAAGGCTTTTGTTTTTCTAGACACTGGAGATTAGAACAATTTGAGCCATTAACAATTCCAGCCCAGTTTAAATCAAGACTTGTCACATATCTGATTTTTTAATTTTTAAATTGTTTTTAGAAGAGCACGTGTTAGCATTTTAAAAATTTATTTTGTTTTTTAAAAATATTTTTTTAATGTTTATTTATTTTTGAGAGAGAGACAGAGCGTGAGCAGGGGAGGGGCCACAAGAGAAGGAGACACAGAATCCCAAGCAGGCTTCAATATCCAGGCTCTGAACTGACAGCACAGAGCCTGACATGGGGCTCGAACCCACAAACCATGAGATCATGACCTGAGCTGAAGTTGGATGCTTAACCAGCTGAGCCACCCAGGTACCCCAGAGCACTTGTTAGCATTTAATGAACCTCCCTCCACGTGACTTCAAGCTACCAGGACGCAGGCTCCCCCAATGCCCTTAATCTTCTCTTTAGCTCTTCTACTGAAGAATTTGGCCTTCATGATAGCAGGCTGTTTTGGGAGCTTTCCCTTCCCCCAAACTTTGTAGTAGCCCCATTGCATCACATCAATGATAGGAACAATTCCAGTTTTTTTTTTGGGGGGGGGTAGCATTTACCTGTGTCTGCTCACTGACCAAGGTCCACACTTTATCAGGGTTGACAGCTGGGCAGAAACTCTGGTTCCTCTTTAAGTTATAATGCTTCATACCAACTTTTCCAGAGTAAACTGGGTGATATTTGTCAAAGTTGATCCTGTGGTGATGCATGTCACCAGCATTCCCCTGGCCTTCTGGGTGCTTCTGGTGTTTGCCAAGGCACCGTGGCCCTGGCTTACCAGGCTCCAGCTCACATGGCCCCAAAGTTTCCAGCTCTTCCTCACTCTGGATGGCATATGCATAGCCCAGAAGAAAGAGCAGTCACATATCTAATTGAAAGCTTCTCCTTGCATGTTCCCCAAGATACTTGAAATGTTTTCCCAAGGAGGGTGGGGTGGGGAGGCAATGTCTGTTTTTTCTTCTTACTCTTTCCACCTCTTGCCTTTATTTGCTAGATGCTCCGGGGTTAGGCAGGGGAAAGAGGGGTATTTTTTTGAAACCTAGTGGTGCTAGTTTGTGAAAACCCTCTGCATAGCAAACACCCCAAAACGAACCATTTTCAAATAGGGAGCTTTTGTGGGTTCTTTGGGGACTCTCTGTTGGAGACCTCTGGCATTGCACCATTTGCTGAGTCACTCCCTTGCTGCCATTTTTTGATACACCCCTCAATCCTACTCCAGCAGTTCATACCTTGTAGCCTCTTTCTGCTGGGATGGCCTGGACCTTGACAGGCAGTGTTCTTGGGTGGGGTCCTTTCAAGAGATCTCTGACCTGGTTATCCTTTATAGCATCCATTTGGCTCACAGAGACATGGTGACTCTCTAAACTTTGGAAATGCAGGGGCGCCTGGGTGGCGCAGTCGGTTGAGCATCCGACTTCACCCAGGTCACGATCTCGCGGTCCGTGAGTTCGAGCCCCGCGTCAGGCTCTGGGCTGATGGCTCGGAGCCTGGAGCCTGTTTCCGATTCTGTGTCTCCCTCTCTCTCTGCCCCTCCCCCGTTCATGCTCTGTCTCTCTCTGTCCCAAAAATAAAAAAAAAAAAAAAAAAAAAAAAAAAACGTTGAAGAAAAAAAAACTTTGGAAATGCAGTATTCCCACTTTGCTGTCAATAACACACTGCTCCAGCCAGCCTCTTCTCTTTGGACTTTTCTAGGTGAGAATCAGGCACCATTCTCTGTGCTTCCCAAACTCCAGAGAACACAGGTCAAACTCTGTGATAGTCAGAAAATGCCCCCCCTTGTCCCCTTAGATGTGCACGCCTTAATCCCTGGAACCTGTGAATCTGTTACTTTATTATGTATGTATGTATGTATGTATGTATGTATGTATGTTTCCATAGCAGTGTTATTTTTATTTTTTTACTTAAAAAAAAAATTTATTTTTAAGTAATCTCTACACCCAATGTGGAGCTTGAACTTACAACCCCCGAGATCAAGAGTTGCATGCTGCACTGACTGAGCCAATCAGGCACCCATTTTTTTAATTTGTTTTAATTGAAGTATAGTTGACATACAATACTACATTGGTTTCAAATGTATAACATAGCAATTCAACAATTATGTACATTACAAAATGCTCACTATAATAATTATGGTTACCATCTATTACCATATAAAGTTATTATAATATAATTTTTTAGTCAAACATTTTATTGTGTCTATTTTTAATTTTAATTAAAATTATAGTTAACATGCAGTGTTTTAATGTAGTGAATCAACAATTCTTTTTTTTTTTTTTTGCCAATGATGAAATATGATTTATTCAACAGAGGCTAGTGATATGGATTTTTATGTGAAATGATTTAATTATTTAAAAATTTTTTTCAGGGGCGCCTGGGTGGCGCAGTCGGTTAAGCTTCTGACTTCAGCCAGGTCGCGATCTCGAGGTCCGTTAGTTCGAGCCCCGCGTCGGGCTCTGGGCTGATGGCTCGGAGCCTGGGGCCTGTTTCCGATTCTGTGTCTCCCTCTCTCTCTGCCCCTCCCCCGTTCATGCTCTCTCTCTGTCCCAAAAATAAATAAAAAACGTTGAAAAAAAATTAAAAAAAATTTTTTTTCAATGTTTGTTTATTTAATATAATTTATTGTCAAGTTGCCTAACATACAGTGTATAAGTGATTCAACAATTCTATACATTACTCAGTGCCCATCATGACAAGTGTATCCTTTAATCCCCATCACCTATTTCACCCATCCCCCACTCACCTCCCCTTTGGTAACCATCAGTTTGTTCTCTATAGTTAAGAGTCTGTTTTTTGGGTTGTTTCTTTTTTTCCTTTGTTCGTTTGTTTTGGTTCTTAAATTCCACTTGGGGGGGAAATCATATAGTATTTGTCTTTTTCTGACTGCTTTATTTTGCTTAACATGATACTCTCTAGATCCATCCATATTGTTATAGATGGAAAGATTTTAGTCTTTCCTATTCATGAGTAATATTTCATTGTATATATATACCACATCATTTTTATTCATTCATTTATTGATGGACACTCACGCTGCTTCCATATCTTGGCTATTCAAAAAAATTTTTAAATGTTTTTATTTACTTTTGAGAGAGAGAGAGCAAGAGTGAGCACAGGGGAGGGGCAGAGAGAGAAAGGGAGACACAGCATCTGAAGCAGGATCCAGGTTCTGAGCTGTCAGCACAGAGCCCAACGTGGGGCTCAAACTCACAAACTGTGAGATCATGACCTGAGCAAAGTCGGACACTTAACTGACTGAGCCACCCAGGCACCCCTGCTTCCATATCTTGGCTATTGTAAATAATGCTGCAATAAACATAGGGGTGCATGTGTCTTTTCAAACTAGTGTTTTCATATTCTTTGGGTAAATACTCAGTAGTGGGATTACTGGATCATAGGGTAGTTCTATTTTTAATTTTTTAAGGAACATCCATGCTGTTTTCCACAGTGGCTGCACCAATTTATATTCCCACCAGCAGTGCATGAAGGTTCCTTTTTTCCATATCCTTGCCAGCATTTGTTGTTTCTTGAGTTTTTGATTTTAAGCATTCTGACAGGTGTGGGGTGATATCTCATTGTGGTTTTTAAATTTGTATGTATGTATGTACGTATGTATTTTGAGAGAAAGAGAGAGAGAGAGAGAGAGAGAGAGAGAGAGAGAGCGCTTGCCAGGGAGAGGGATAGAGGGAGAGAGGGAGAGAATCTTAAGCAGGCTCCATGCTTAGTGAGGAGCCCTATGCTGGGCTCCATCCCACAACCCTGGAATCATGACTTGAGCTGAAATCAAGAGTTGGATGCTTAACCATCTAAACCACCCAGGCACCCCTTCGTTGTGGTTTTGATTTGCATTTCTATGAGGAGGAGTGATGTTGAGTATCTATTCATGTGTCTGTTGCCCAACTGTATGTTTTCTTTGGAGAGATGTCTTTTCATGTCTTCTGCCCATTTTTAATTGGATTATTTGTTTTTTTTTCATATTGAGTTGTATAAATTCTTTCTTTATTTTTTATACTAACCCTTTATCAGAGATGTCATTTGCAAATATCTTCTCCTATTCAGTAGGTTATATTTTAGTTTTGTTGATTATTTCCTTTGATGTGCAGAAGCTTTTTTTAAAGTTTATTTATTTATTTTGAAAGATAGATAGCACAAGTGGTGAAGGGGCAGATAGAGCAAGAAAGAGAAAGAGAGAGAATCCCAAGCAGGCTCTGCACTGAAGTGCAGGGCTCGAACTCATGAACCTGTGAGATCATGACCTGAGCTGAAATCAAGAGTCAAATACTTAACCAACTTAGCCACCCAGGTGCCCCTGTGCAGAAGCTTTTTATTTTAATATAGTCCCAAAAGTTTATTTTTGCTTTTGTTTCTCTTGCCTCAGGAGACCTATGTAGAAAAATGTTGCTATGGCTGGTGTCAGAGAAATTACTACTTGTGCTGTCTTCTAGATTTTTATGCTTATAGGTCTCACATTTAGGTCCTTAATCCCTTTTGAGTTTATTTTTGTGTGTGTAAGAAACACTGTTTCAGTGTTTTGCATGTAGCTGTCCAGTTTTCCCAGGACCATTTGTTGAAGAGACTGTCTTTTTCCTATTGCATATTCTTGCCTCATTTGTTGAAGATTAATTGACCATATAATTATGGTTTTTCTTCTGGGCTCTGTAATCTGTTCTGCTGGTCTGTGTGTCAACTTTTTGTGCCAGTACCATATTGTTTTGATTTCTACAGCTTTGTAGTATGTCTTGAAATCTGGGATTGTGATACCTCCAGTTTTGTCCTTCTTTTTCAAAACTGCTTTGGCTATTTGGGGTCTTTTGTGGTTTCATACAAATTTTAGGATTGTTCTAGTTCTGTGAAAAATGCCATTGGTATTTTGATAGGGATTGCATTAAATCTGTAGATTGCTTTGGGTAGGATGGACAGTTTAACAATATTTGTTCTCCCATCCATGAGCATAGAATATCTTTTTATTTGTTTGTGTTGCTCAACTTCTTTCATCAATGTTTATAGTTTTCAGAGTACAGGTCTTTTACTTCCTTGGTTAAGTCTATTCCTAGGTATTTTCTTATTTTTGGTGTAATTGTAAATGGGATTGTTTTCTTAATTTCTCTTTCAGCTACTTTGTTTTTAGTGTATACAAATGCAATGGATTTCTACATATTGATTTTGTATCCTGTGACCTTACTGAATTCATTTATTAGTTTTAGTGTTATTTTGGTGGAGTCTTCAGGGTATTCTATGTATAGTATCATTTCATTTGCAAACAGTGAAAGTTTTACTTCTTCCTTGCCAATTTAGAAGCTTTTTATTTCTTTTTGTTGTCTGATTGCTCTGACTAGGGCTTCCAGTGGAATGTGTTACTTTACATGGCAAAAAGGACTTCGCAGATGTGATTGAGGTCATGGACCTTGAGAGGGGGGGATTATCCCGTGTAATCCAGGTAGGCCCAATCTAATCACCCAACTACATGAGTCCTTGTAAGTGGAGAACCTATCCCAGCTGTAGTCAGGGAGAGAGATGTGACTACAGAAGAAGGGCAGAGACTTGTGACACGAGAAGGACACTTTTCATCATTGCTAGCTTGAAGATGGAGGAAAAGAGCCATAAGCCAAGGAATGTGGTGACTTCTGGAAGCTGGGAATGACTCTCAGGTATAGCCAGCAAGAAAATGAAGACCCAAATTCTACAACTACAGGGAACTAAATTTTGCCAGTAGCCTAAGTGAGCAGGAAATGGATTATTCCCTAGATCCTCCAAAATATGAGCTTGCTGCTAACTTTGTTTGAGTCACTGAGACTCCTAATAGACTTCTGCCCTATAGACTATAAGATTATAAGTTTGTGTTGTAAGCCACTAATTTTGAGTAATTTGTTATGGTAACAATAGAAAACTAATATACTCTCCCCCAGATTTTCTCCCTGAGTCTGCCTCTTGGTAAACATTGGGTAAGTAGGAGGTGAGACTGTGTCCTTCCCTTAGCAGGGAATCTCTACCTTCATTCTCTCCCACTGCATTTCTTTTTTTTTTTTTTAATTTTTTTTCAACGTTTTTTATTTATTTTTGGGACAGAGAGAGACAGAGCATGAACGGGTGAGGGGCAGAGAGAGAGGGAGACACAGAAGCGGAAACAGGCTCCAGGCTCCGAGCCATCAGCCCAGAGCCTGACGCGGGGCTCGAACTCACGGACCGCGAGATCGTGACCTGGCTGAAGTCGGACGCTTAACCGACTGCGCCACCCAGGCGCCCCCCCACTGCATTTCTTAAAGCTTCTCCCACATAGTTTGGGAAGACAATGGTATACTTTTCTAAAACCACTGGACTGACAACTTTGCTGGTACTCTTTCCTAAGCTGAGGCTGGAGGTGGATGTCTTGGTGTAGTCAGCATTTTATTTAAGCACGCTTGCCCTAGTCACAGTGTAGAGGCAGGAAAAGTCCCATTTAACCTTGTTGGACAATAACAATCATAAATCTTTGTTCCTTGGTTCTGCATTTCAGTGAAAGTGCATATAGACCATTTCTAAATATTTCCATTACTCTCTAGCTGCCTGAATTCCTCTCCCAGACTAAATCTCCTTGATGGAAATCCTAATACTGATTGTCCTCTGTGTTTTGAGGAACACATCTTTCACATTGGACTCTGTACACTTTTGGTCCTATTATGTGTCTGAAATTAATTTCTGCAACCAAGTCAGTTTCCTCACTCATTCTATTTTATGCAAATTGCCAGCAGGACATCATGTCTGTTCTGTGCCTTACCACGCATAGATAGAGCTTCGGGTTTGGAAGGGTTGAAGGGACTGGAAGGCTCAGCTGTTCCACTGTTTCTTTCCTTCCCCTCCTCAATCTTGAATCACCCCTCTTCAGTGTCATCCAAGATATGCATTTGAGGGGCGCCTGGGTGGCTCAGTTGGTTAGGCATCTGACTTCGGCTCAGGTCACTTTCTCACGGTTCATGGGTTCAAGTCCCATGTCAGGCTCAGAGCCTGGAGCCTGCTTCCAATTCTGTGTTTCCCTCTCTGTGGCCCTCCCCTGCTCATGCTCTGTCTCACTCTTTCTCTCAAAAATAAACATTAAAAAAAAAAGATATGCATGTGAGTGATCCATTGGGAATCTCCCTACTTCTTTTGGCAGCTTGCTCAAACATGGAGAATTTTTTTTTTTTTTAGCTTCTTGAGGGTGAGGACCAAATCTTATGCATTGTGACAAAACCAACCCCAACTCAGAGCCTGGAGCATAGCAGAAACTCAGCGAATGAACAAGGGAATGAATTAGCGAATGAATGAATATTATTGGGCCCCAACTGGCTTCCTTATGGTTTCCATAAAATGTCCTTGGAATGATTTAGAATGATTTAATCCCTTCTCTACAGAATGGTAGAGAAGCCATCTTGTCCTAATGACATCTTTCCTTCTCATCTGATATATTTTCAGCCCCCAAAGGATAGTCCTACATATCAAATTACAACCCTTTCTACTACAGTTGTATAATAGCCGCCTAAGGAATGTTCAGTTTTCTGGAATGCATTTAGCATGAGGGTGGGCCAGAAGAGATTGTGTAACTATTGCAAAAGTCTGTGGTTTGAATCTTTATAAAAGTTGTATCTCAGCAGCCCAGACGCAGGACTCTGCCAAAATTCACAGCTTCTCTATTTCCAACTGTGCATGCTGCAGATAGCCCCGAAAAAGGACTGAGGGTTTATAGGGAAGGCGTCGTGGTGTGTTTATGTGCAGCAGGATATTGAATGGGACTTTTCATGGTGTCTTGAAATTTCATCTGAAGTCCCAAAGCTGAGAATGAAAGGTGATAAGTATCCCCACGTTTATGAATGGGATGCTAGCACTAGACATATCCAGGCAGAAAGTATGAAAAAACAGCAAAATTGGTATCAACCTTCATCATACACCTCCAGCTGCTGCAGGAGAACGGGAATTAAAAGGAGTTTCCGGAGGTAGTGGACAGTGTTGTGGAATTTCCCTTTCTCTTCTTATGAGGGGAGCCCTCAAGAAAATTGGAGGCTCTATCAGTGCCCCATGATTGGAATAGAGCAGGGTGAGAGAATTCATGGAGAAGTGGGTATGTGTCTTCTGGACATTTTAGGGACATAAGTTAATGGCAACTGATGCTTGCTTCCTGCCTGATGACTGTGGAATGTGGGAGGCTTGTTGGACCAACGATAGTACTCTAAGCAAGTGAGGAGGGTGACAGTGAGAGCTGTCTGCGCTACCAGAGTTTGTAATGCTGAGCATATGTGTCTCCCAAGGGCCATGATGGAAGATAGCTGGCCTTCGACCAGGAGGGTTACCTGTGGGGCGAAGGGACCCCAGGAATAAGCTGCTGCATGGTGTATTTCTGGGCAGGAGCTGAGAAGCATGTGAAAAACTTCTGTGAGAAGTGGGAGAGTACACTTGCTTTTAGGGGGTTTTTCAACCAAGTGGTTTCTACAGTGAGCCTTTGAAAGCCAACAAATGCATTCCATTGGAGAGGGCAAGCATATGGGCCTTTCTTACATCAAGGCCATGGTCTACCATGTTTTAACAGCACCTACCATGAGAGATATATTTGCTTCTTTTCCTCTAATTCTCCTGCTCTCTGCCTTGACCCTGGCAAAATCAGAATCAGTGGCTGAGGGGAGAATGAAGGAGATGGAAGAAAAACAGACAATAGGGCCACTGTAGGGCTGTGGTCTCCCTGCCATAGGTTGGGGTAGAGCTCGGGACGGGGGGGGGGGGGGGTGGTGGTGGTGGTGGCGGTGGTGTGGTGCTGAGGGACTCTGAATAGGGTATGGGATTGAAGTTTTAAGTAGGACTTTTTAATGAGTTTTAATTCTTTAAAGTAACTTAAAAATCTCTGAGTACAAGATATGCCGGAGATGTTGTCCAGGGGTGGGGAGAAAGGTGATTTGATAGAGCATTTTGGGAGGGAGTGATTAGAGAAAAATAACACCGTTTTTGGTTTGTATACAATTGAATTAGCTTGCTTGATGGATTCCAGGGAGCCAGCCCCAAGGGATAGGTGAGCGACAGACTATGCCCTAGAACTTTGGTATTATGGATGCTTTTTCCCTTGGAAGCTTTTGATATTTTTGTTTAATTAAAATGTTTATTTATTTTTGAGAGAGAGAGAGAGAGAGAGAGAGCAAGAGAGAGCAAGAGCATTGGAGAGGCTCAGAGAGAGAGGGGGACAGAAGATCCAAAGTGGGCTCTGTGCTGATAGCAGACAGCCTGATGCAGAGCTTGAAACCACGAACCACAAGATCATGACCTGAGCCAAAGTTGGAGGCACCCCAATATTGCTGTTTAATTTTTTAAAAGGTTTTACTTTGAAATAATGTTACAACTACAGAGAAGTTGCAAAAATAGTGCTGAAAGCTCCCATATACCTTTCCCCAGCTTCCCCTCACGTTAATGTCTTATATAACTGTAGTGTAATGATCAAAATCAGGAAATTAACATTGATACAGTACTATTAAGTATTCTACAAGCCTTACTGTAATTTGCCAGCTTTCTCATGAATGTTCTTTTTCTGGCCAGGATCCAACCCAAGATCTCATAGTACATTCATTCATCACGTCTTCATAGTTTTCTCCATCATCTTTCCCTGTATCATTACATTTTAGGATTGGAAAGGACAGTAAACATCTTCTAGATGAATGGCCCTGTGGATTCTTGAATCTCCTCTATTAAAATTGCCATGAATAATTTTTTCTGCATGAAGTCATCTCTGGTGACAGTCTGTTCTAAATTGGGCCCAGCACTATAAAGAAGTCCACAACCATGATTTGCTTTCTTAAAGTTTTCATCTATTGATTCTGGTTCTTTCTTTATTTTTGCCTTTTAGAACAAGGCCATTTTCCCTTCTACATGTCAGCCTTCAAATATTGGAAGACCATTATATTTCTATTCTCCCTGAAGCCTGCCACCACATCCTTTCTTCTTTAGGATGAACATCTTTAGTTCTATTCATTGTTCCTTGTATGACATGATTTTAAGTCATATTACACATGGGTCACTGTACCCTGAACAAGCACCAGTTATATATATATAAATGTATATGTGGGTCTATCTATGATGCCTGAACAGAGAAAAAAAATAGGTATCGTTCTCCACATTCTCTATCCTATCTCTGACGGTCAAGATTACATTAACAATTGGTTCATTTTTATAAAGGTGGTCAAGTCCTAGTTAAACATGCTAATTAAATAGCCATTTTCAGTGAACATAAGTGAGTAATCTAGGCTCCTGTGTGAGTTGCTAAGAGAAATTTGGCATTTTTCTTTGAGATAACTTCTGGGGTGGAAGGCTAGACAAGTAAGTATGCTTTCAATTAAGCTTGGGTTGGCTTATATCGAAATTGGAAATGGTACCTGGCAAGAAGCTGCTGGTATATCTTTTCAAAAAAAAAGGCAATACATTTTTGAAAAACTAGAATAAACTCTCAGTGTATTGGCAGATCTGGGAGAATTTCCATTTACTGAACAGCTAATGGGAATGCATTGAGAAATACAGTGTGGCCTGAAACGGAGCAAGTATTTTTTACCTAAGAATAATTCTCAGGGCACCTGGGTGGCTCCATCGATTAAGCATCTGGCTCTTGATTTCGGCTCAGGACATGATCTCATGGTTTGTGAGTTTGAGCCCTGCATTGGGGTCTACACTGACAGCATGGATTCTCTCTCTCTCCCCCTCTCTTCCCTTCCTCTGCTCATGTGTGCTCTCTCTCTCTCTTTCAAAAATAACTAAGTAAACATTAAAAAAAATAATTCTCAAAACATGTTTTATCAGTCTTCAACTGTCTGTTCCCTGGTTCAAAATGCAGGGTATGACCTTGCTTGTACTGTGTAGGTATGGCTGGAGGATGCTATTACAATATTATTGAGTATACTCTCTATGCTGCACTTTTCATTTACATTACTTATGGTTGGTTAAATTTCTTAACATTAGTTTTTTTCTTGTTGTTCTGTCTGGATTTTAGTTTGCAGGCCCTTCTTGAATGGAAGATTTTGTTTCTTTATTATTCTTTCTGTTTTCTCTCTGATTCCCCACCATTCTTACAGTTTTGAGGTTTGTTTCCACCTGGTCTGTGGAGTCCCCAGGTCTTATATGAGCTCTTTGGTGCCCTTGCCCCACAGTGATGTCGGGGAATCACAGATACAGTCACTGAGCCAATCAATGACTTGCCTGGAAGCCAAGTGGAGAGGCTGAGGCTTGCCTTCCTAAACTTGCAAACTGCCATGTTCACAGGCAGCTATCTTAGTAGCTGTTTCCAGACTCCTTTCTTGAGCTGGGGAGCCTCACCTTTACCCCTGGGTCTCAAGCCATGAGGTCTCAGCCTCCTGTAGGGTATTATTATTCTTGTTTGTAAGGTAGTGAGCAGTAAGTAAGCTCTGGAGTGGCCCTATTGTTTATTTCCAGCCATAGTTTGTTCTAATTGGTTGTCGCATCCATTTTCTCTGGTTGCTGCCTGTGCTGTGCTACTTATTAATATTATCAATATCATCTGGACTCTCACCCCATGGAAGCTGAATTTCTGGCCACCTCTGATTGCTTCTGACCTGGGGCCCAGGCGGCCTATTTACTGCTTTGGATTTCTGTTCCAGTTCTGGACATACATACATTCATTTGTTTTTGAACATGGCCGTGACTTTTTTTTTTTAATTAAAAAAGTTTTTTTATGGAGATATAATTGACATATAACATTATATTACCTTAAGGTGTATGCCATGACTCAATATTTGTATGTATTGTGAAATGATCACCATGTTAAATCTAGTTCACAAAACTATGACTTTTATTTTCTTCTATATTTCATCTATTATGGAAACGAGCAGAGGAGAGGACCTCAAAATGTATACTTACTGTGGTGTTTTGATGAGAAGTGTCTTAAAGATGTAGTCCAAATGACCGGATGACCGGGACATGTGTTAGAATGAAAGTTATTACAGAGTTGGTGAAGAGTGCCAAAATTTATTAAAGCCTAACTAATTAACTAATTGTAGATACTTACAAAGCTGAATGTGTTAAAATTCTTTAAAATGAATATATATACATATACATAAAATTTAAAAATAAGAAATTTTCTGGGAATGTAGTGTTATTACAATAAGTGGTATAGCAGTAAACACTAAAACGTGGAGGTGGGTGAGGGGAAACAAATGTTACAAAATTAATATATGCATTTTAAATAATAAACTCACCTACACTTAGAAATGGGAAAAAAAGAAGAAACTACATAAATAACTCATGATTTAAGATAGACCTTAAAAACCACAATTACAGACTATTTAGATAGAATGTGTGGAAAATGATAACACCATGAAGGATGAGGCCAAAGTTGTATTCAAAAGCAAACTGATATTCTCAAGGGACCTCATTATCCAACAAAGCAAGCATTCAATGTAAGAAAGACAAATTGAACCAATGTAAGGAAAGGAGTAGGAAGAATGAAACTATTAAATAAATAGTTAAATAAACTATTCATAGACATCTTTGAATTAGAAAACAGAAACACTGTAAAACTGATGCATTAATCTGAGAGCCAATTCACTGGAACACCAATATCTTTAAGAAAACCTTGGGAAAATAGAGAAGAAAAGAGAAAAATATATAAAAATGAGAAATGACATAAAATGGTAGACATAGAAGAGGTTAAACTTTTATATAAAAAAATTCCTTTCGGGGCATCTGGGTGGCTCAGTCGGTTATGCGTCCGACGTTAGCTCAGGGCATGATCTCACGGGTCATGAGTTTGGGCCCTGCATCAGGCTCTGTGCTAACAGCTCAGAGCCTGGAGCCTGCTTCAGATTCTGTGTCTCCCTACTCTCTGCCCCTCCCCTGCTCTCACTCTGTCTCTCTCTGAAAAATAAATAAACATTAACAAAATTAAAAAAAAAATAAAAAAGTTCCTTTCTGTAAGAAGAATCACACAAGTTTATATAGCTGGGATGATGGGAAATCTGGGATTTGCTTTAAAATACAGTGCTGCATTTAAAACAGTGGTAGGGGAATAGGTGAAAGAATATTGGCAAAATGTTGATTATGGTTTAAACTGGGTAATGGGTACATGGGGGTTCATTATACCCGGTTTTCCTCCCTTTATGTATGCTTAACATTTTCCATAATTAAGAATTAAAAGAGAATGTTATACCTGACTCTATGCTAATATGTTTGGAAATCTCCCTAATGAAGTAGATGGTTTTTTGAGAAAACACATTTCTAAAACTGATTCAAGAAGTGGAAAATCTGATTAGAACAATCCTGGAAGAAATTATAAAAGAATACCTCCAAAAGAGATTCTCAAATCTGACCATTTTATTCATGAATTCCTTCAGGAAACACATAATTTATTTTGAGAGAGAGGGAGCATGAACAGGGGAGGGGCAGACAGAGAAGGAGAGAGATAGAATTCCAAGTAGGCTTCGTTTTGTCAGCACGGAGCCTGATGCAGGGCTCAATCCTATGCTTGTGAGATCATGACCTGAGCCAAGATCAAGAGTCAGACACCCAACCAACTGAGCCACATAGGTATCTGAAGACACATATAATTCTTATGTTCTATAAATTATATAGATCTAAATGATATCATCAAATTTATTCTATAAAGCTGGCACATTACCACTACGACCTGATATGTAAACAATGAAAATATCAAAGCACAGAGCAGTTTTATATGCAAATATATGGAAAACTTTGAAATGAAATAGTAAAGAAATTGAACTCAGTTGCATCCAGTTGATCTAGTTCCACTTAATCAATTCGTCAGAGTAAGAAAAATGTATCATTTCCTCTGTAAAATGCACTGACTGATGTCCACAGAGAATGAATGCTTATGACCAGTTTGCTCTGGTGTGTTCTTGCAATTTTGCTCTGATAGTCATAGGCTTTCAATCCAGTTTATGTCAACTGTACTTATGTAATCTAATTAAATATTTATGTACACTGATGAAATATGAGTATGGACAAAGAATTGTTCCTGTGAAAGCTAAATTGAATGTATTGGAAGAACCCAGTACAAGTGAGTCACTAAAAGATTAAGTTAGGTGAGGATGAGACAATTATAAAATTTGGGAAAAAGATACAAAAGTCTAGAAGAAATCTTCACACATATTGCTTTATGCACAACTTAAAATTCTCTTCTTTAAAGAAACTGAATGGGAAAATAGCAATGCATTAAGGATTTGATTTACATAAAAAAGATAGTACAGAATTCTTTTTAAAAATTTTTATTTATTTTTATTTTAGAGAGAGAGAAAGCACAAGTAGGGGAGAGGGGCAGAGGGAGAGAGAGAGAATTGTAAGCAGGCTCCACACTCAGCACAGAGCCTGATGTGGGGTTTGATCTCACAACCTTGGGATCATGCCCTGAGAGCCAAAATCAAGAGTGGAATGCTCCACTGACTGAGCCACCCAGGTGCTCCAGTACAGAATTCTAATTAGCAAACTGATATTCAAAGAAAGACCTTTCCCTATATACTGGTTAAGGCAGCACTAGCTGCTATACTAGACAAACCCTAGCTAACACATTAAACAAAATCAAATCTTACTCAAACCAATTTAATAATAAAAGACAATTATTGGCACATATAGGGATGATATTAAAAATATTTAACAACCAGTGCAGCATGGGTACTGACCAGTTATAAAGGATAACCAACTAATAGGAATGGATGGCCAGTCACATACAACAGAATGGCTATTCCAGTGTGTACAAGTGAATATATATGCCTGGGTTCATGGAATTAAAAAACCCTAAGGCAGACTTCCCTCAGGTGAGGCTTGATGTGGTGGTTGAACAACATACCAAATACACTCAGTTGATCTCTTTTCTGGTCTGCTTTCTTTGGCTGTGAGCTTCATCCTAAACAGATTCCCCAAGATGGTTGACAGCAGCTCCTGAGGTTGTGTGTTTCAGTATTCTTGTTTGGCAAGAAATAAAGGATACTTTGTGTTAGCATTTAGAGCGAGGCCTTTGAGATTCATCTTGATTAGACTGACTTAGGTCACATCCCAGGCCTGTACCAGTCATAGGGCATGGCTTGTCCTGGTTGGCTTGGTCAAGTTCTCTGCCTCACCTGGAGTGGGGAGTAGAGTCAGCTTTTCTGGAACAACTTGGATCCTCTGACAAGTATTAGGAGGCTACAGGAAAGGGGTGTAGGTGGATATTGGAGAAATAACCAACAAATATTTTTTATATTAATGCAAAATATGTCATCAACATATCCAATTAATAGAAAACACATAATAAACTTAATGGAGTAAAAGGCATTCTATATAAAAATATTTGACAAAGAGTATATACTAAAGAGTAAAGAAAAAAATGAGCAAAGTGCAGAAATAGATCATGGAATGTAACTGATCAATAAGTATGTGAAAAGGCATGTAATTTCACTAGTAATCAAAGAAATGGGAATTAAAACCATTTTGTCAGACCATATTTTGCTTAATCAGTTGACTCAGTATTATACAAGGAGCAGGATCATCCCAAATAACCCTGTGTGCTTACTTGGCATTATGGACTAAATTGTATCCCCCATCAAGGGTCACAGGTTGAAGCCCTAACTCCTAATGTGACAGTATTGGGAGATAAGGCCAGAAGGAGATAATTAAGGTTAAATGAACTCATAAGGTGGGGCCCTAATCCAATAGGACTGATGTCCTTATAAAAAGAGGAAGACACAGTGGAAGTGTAGGTGCACAGAGAAACGACCACATTGAGGACCTAATGACCTAGTGAGAAGGCCACCACCTGCAAGCTAAGGAGACAGGCCTAGGAGAAACAAAACCTGCCAACACCTTGATCTTGGACTTCCAGCCTGAAAAACTGTGAGACATACATTTCTCTTGTTAGCGCCACACAGACTGTAGTATTTTGTTTGGGCAACTCTGGCAGATTAATAAACCTGGGCTTTCTGGGCCAGAGGCTACCTAGGGTCCAGGGCCTTGCTCTTCTCCCAGTTGGAGGGGCAGTGCCAAGCTCACCTTCTCATGGAACTTGAGCTTCCTCTCCCTGCCCTGGGAAAGACTGAACTGAAATATCCTTGAGGCACCAGAGTCTACAGGGGCTGGGAAGCTGACATTGTAAGATAACTCCTATAAATAGCTGGCACTCCAGACCAGATGGCTTGGCAAGCTGATAATGGCTGCTCTCTCATGCTCGTCATAGAATAAGGAATAGGAGCTGACTCCAGCAGCCCTGGCAGGCCTCTCATGGGGCGAGGGGGGCAACGATGGGCCCTTGTCATGCTGACCCTGGCCTCGGAATTTTTTCTTTATCCAATTAGGCTTATTCCTCGGCCCATGCCACATGGTGTGAAATTTTACCCAAACCCTGGTGTACCACATGGGGAGACCTAGAAGGGAACATCTTCCACAAAAGAAATATTTAAAAAAATGATATACTTGATAGAAGGTAGTTATGACCTTTTGCAGAAGCAATTTATGATGTGTTTAGTCTTTAGTATATAAATTTTTTAAAAATATGGGAATATACTTATTAAATAGTGGATCCATCATTATGCATTGAGATACCAGGGAAATTCAACACAGGTATATAATGCTGAACAGAAAAGATTTTGGCTTTTCTGCAGAGTTAAAAATGCACAATATTCTCTTTTCTTCCCCTCCAGACTCTACACCTACATTGGGATTTGTTAGCTAGATGAGAAATCTAGACAACAACAGAAAAGCTGTCACTTCCAAAATGATTTAGATGGCAATCTTTAAAATACACCTCTGTGGGCACCTGTTGGGATTAACACTGGGTGTCATATGTAAGTGGTGAATCACTGGGTTCTACTCCTTAAGCCAAGACTATACTGTATGTTAACTAACTTGAGAATAATAATAATTAAAAAAGAAGGAACAAAAAAATTACACCTCGGTGCCTGCCATCTGCTCTGAGGACTAAAACGGCAACCTAAACATATAATGGGGGCGGGGGGGGGGGTCTGAACAGCGAGGCCATCTTGTGGCCAATTAGGAAAGTTTCCAGTTTCTGACACCCAGCATTGGAAGCTTGCCTACACTGCACCCCCTTCACGCTTAGGCATAGCCTTGAAAGTGAAGCAATAGTGGGGAGGACCTTTGGTATTTCCTGAACTTAATCTTCTGGAATGAGTCCAAGATTCAACCGCCAAATCCAAATTCCATTGTCTGTGGGCTGGTTGGTGTTGTACGAGGATTTCATGCAATGTGGTTGGTATGTATGCACATGTCCTGCCTGTCACCTGTTCCCAGATAGGCTCAACTTATCAATCATCTTGTTGAAATGGCAAGACTTGAAACATAAGGATTCTTCTGGAAACATATAACAGGGGGCTACTGTGAACAGAAGCAGGGCCAGGTTGGAAGGACAACACACACGCACAGAGAAAGATATTTCTGGACTTTCTGAGTCTCAGTCCTTTGTGGGTTGCTTGTAAACAGTATAGGCTGTTCCTAGAAAACATATTGACCCCTATGTGGGTGAAGGAGAAATGTTATTATTATTATTTTATTTTTTTTTAATTTACATCCAAGTTAGCATATAGTACAACAATGATTTCAGGGGTAGATTCCTTAATGCCCCTTACCCATTTAGTCCATCCGCCTCCCATAACCCCTCCAGTAACCCTGAAAGAGAAATATTATTAAGATGTAAAGAACAGGTGAGTCGTATTTTCTGACTCTTTTCCTAGGAAAAGGTAAGAATCTACTAGAATTGTGACTTGAGTTTTGATAAGCAAATTCATCTCTGCTTAGCAAAGATTTGCAAAGACGTGGAACTCTGATGATTTTATTTCTCTATGGCTGTGTATTCACAACTCCTACTTTACATTACCAATTAACTTTATAAATGTAATCTCTTTTCAGGCATCCTTAAGTGTGTGAGATGTAATTTTCCTTTCCAGTGCTCAAGTTCTCTTATTTTCCTGTTTTTTTTTTCTCCTCTGAATCAAAATATAAAATTTCCTAATAGATTAGAGGAATGAAAACCAAAAAGTATATTTTGAGTGAAAAGTGTTTTCCCCTCCTTTCAGTCACTTAAGCTTTCTGGGACTTTTTGGGTTGGAATACCACATATTGGCTTGAATCACTGTGTGCATTTTGAAACAAATGCAGACCTGTTCTTTGGCTACTTTGAGCTTGTGTAGGGAGATCAAAGGAACTGGCAGGAAAAACAAAGACTAAAGAGAATTGGAATGCATAGTGAACCTCTGTCTGGAAAATGCATTGCACACTTTAGACAGCTGCACTGTAATATTAACAGCCTATGCTTGTCTAGTGATTTCCAGTTTCTAAAGTGCTTTTATGTCTGTTAGCTCAGGACCACCCTAAAGAGAAAAGCTGGGCAGGCATTATTGTTTTCTTGTTACAAAGAAGAGCACAAACTTGGAGAGACTGAGTGTGGAGCATGGGAACTGATATTTGAACCTGGGTCAGCTGACCCCAAACCTTAGCCTCTTTCTGCCTCACCACAAGTCCCACTGGCTTTGAATACCCTGAAAAGGTATCCTGTGTTCACACACCTTCAGCTAGTAGGACTCAAGGCTCTTAATCTTGCGTTCCCGGGTCCCCTCCCAGGCCCACACCCTCCATCTGCATACTGCAAATGCTTTTTTCCATGGAAGAACTCCAGACTTATCTGAGTTAGATACCAAACCCTATTTTGTACTTTCTGCTTATGCTGTGGCACTTAAAGGATTCCAAAGTGCAACAATTGTGAGTCCATTTCGCATTTCTTCTTGGGGCAATAAGGAAGGGAATGGCAAGTCAAAGGGAATTGGAATTATCCAGCCCCAGCTGAGCCCAGCTGCCAAGCTGAAGCTGAATTGATAGTCAGAGGAAGACTCAGCAGAAAGCTCTGAATCAGATTTCAATGGTTCCACTTCAAATGGACTTGTCTCATGGGTCTGGCCGGAGCCATGCTGGATTTAAAGTGAAATTAAGCTGTGGGCTCAGGGGACAGCACAGGAAATTACAGATGACAGCTGCTTACCTCAATAGCTACATCTGGTCCAAAGGCCCTATCCAGGGTCTCTGCTTTGCGAGGAATGGGGATGCTTTGGTGTCCAGTTTTTGAACCCCTGGGGAAAGTTGTTTTAGGGCACAGGGGAGACTCAGAAGGCTGGTTCTATTTCTTTACTAGCCATGTAATCTTGAATCAGGCATATGGCTTTTGCAAGCCTCAGTTTGCTAATCTGTGAACAAAAGAGTAATAATACTTGCCTCCCAGATTTTTTTTGTGTGTGGTTTTTGTTTGTTTTCATGAAATGCATTTTGTAAACTATAAAGTGTTCCAGAAATTCAGAGTTTGTTATTATTTTCATTACTTACAGGTCTAAGTTTCCTGCAGGAAAAGGGAATTGAGAAGCATAAGAAACAGGTGGAGGTACCGTAGAGAAGAAAAAGGAACAGTGATAATACTATTAAAATAATTTTTTAAGTGTTTATAGGCACCTGGAACCATGCTAAGAGCTATGCAAATAAGGTTATCAAGATATAATTGTTAATCCAAGGCCATTGCATGAAATGGCACACTGCTGATATGGAATGGGGTAAGGGTGGAGGCGGAAAGAGGAGGAAACATCAGTGGCGGCCTATGATGTGCAAGGCATTGGTGAAGATGTCGTTATCTCAAGCCTACCGATCTCATTTTAGAGCAGTGGAAACAGATTCAGAGACATTGAATAATTTGTTTAAGGCCATGTGGATAGTAGATGATACAGCTGTGACTTTGTCTCCAAAGCATCTCCTCATATGTAGACAAATGAGTCAATCAAAAAGTATAAATTAGGTAATTCACAGGTTATGTTATCAAAAAGGATGAAGGCCAGAGAAACAAAACGTCAGCCCTGATAGCTAGGGTGACCAATGTGTCCCTGTTTGCTGGTGTCTGTCTCCATTTTAGTACTGAAAGCCCTGTGTCCCAGTCACTCAGTCTGGGGCTTCCTCAGACCCAGGCAAATTTGATCACCCACAGCTGATAGCTAGTAGCTGGCTTACTTGCCACCAGTTAGGTCATACCATTCCCTTGGTGAACATAAGTAGTTTCAGAGACTATCAACATCAGATGAAGTCTCTTAGATATGCTGGAATAAGATAAAAACAAGACAAGTCCATAATTATGCTTGAACCAGGATAAAAACAGACACCAAGCAACTGCAAAAATGACCAAACAACCCCCTCTCCTGGCTAACAGGAGTGACAACTCTTTCTTCTTCAATGACTACTCAAGCCTTGCTGCTTTCCTCTTGTCCATTAGATAAAAATAATCATTAAATCTCCCTACTTTCTGAAAGGTCCCAATTCACCTTCTTGAGCCCTCCCCCAAATCAATGAACACAGGCCCAACTTCTAGAGCAGGCCCTTCCTGATACCCTCTTTCTGAGACACTTTTCATGATTCCTCATGATGTGAGGTCCCTATAGCAGGGAGCAGCTCCAACTCTATTTGACCTCAGGCATGTTCCTGGATGGTCTTGGACTGGAGGACATTGGCATGACTTATACAAGGACAGTGTGTGAAAAGGGGCCACTCTTCACTTGTGGTATTGTAATTCTTTCTCTCTGGGCCATTTCTATAACTAGACCAGGTGCTTTTTCAAAGCAGAATTGCTTACTAAAGATAATAACTAGCATGTACTGAAGACTTCCACTTGCCCGGCACTATGCTAGGCTTTCTTTGTGGACTGACTCATTTAAGGCCCACCCATACTTTCTGAAGCAGGTTCTGTAATCCCCATTTCGCAGATACTAAAGAGGGCACTAAATGCAAGTATGGAAATTGCTTAGAGTTAGTCAGTGGCAGAGTCAGGATTCAGAACCATTGAGTCTAATTCTAGAGCCTGGCCAGCACCCACAGAATAGTCAATGTTTGGGGAATAAATAAAAAACCATCTTGCCTTCAAATGAATAAGAAGTCTTGGAATTATAATAATACTAAGGTCTCCTTCCCTGAGCCATACATTGTTTTGAACGCTTTATATGTACTAATGTACTTGGCCCTTACAACTCCATATGGTTGGTACCATTATTATTTCCATTTTACAGATAAAAAAACTGAGGCTCAAAGAGGTATATTTTAAAACACTTTAGAGAGAATGAAGTGTTTTCACACTTGTATTTGCTAAACCCTATGAAGTACTGTGTTTCATTAAGATGCCATTGACCATAAGATGCATCATTATTTTATGTGCCACTGAGAAAAAAAAGCTTCCAGTTAAAATTTGTAAGAGCCCCTAATTGTATCTAGTTTTCAGAGGTGCCAAAATGCAAGGAAAAAGTACATTTTAGAATTGATAAAATCAGGTAGGTATTATTTATTCCCATTATACAGAAGCAGAACCTGGGGCTCAGAAATGTGTGTATTTCTCCAGATCACAAAAGTGACAAAAGGGGGCCTTGAATCCAGGTCCACAAAATATGCTCTCTCTTCAGTGCTATTCTAAGCGTTAAGGGAATCTTTGACCCCTGAATTTAATGGAGGGCTGATTGAGTGTATGTGACTCTAGGGCATCCACGAGACAGAAGATGTTTTGGGCAAAGGGAACATTTTTTATGAAGTTCAAATCATGTCTTCTGTGTGGCCAATACTTCATATAAATGCAGGGTGAGCTTTTCTTCTTCACTTTTTAACTTGGGTAAGACTTTAGGTTCCTGTGTGTCCTTTGGCCAAAGAGATTGTGTGAATGAGCTCACCCTGTGTGTGTGACATTTCTGTTTTCCAAGCCCCAGAAATTCTATGAAGAACTCTCTCTCTCTCTCTCTCTCTCTCTAGCTTTCTCTAGTTGTGGTTTAGGTGTCAGACTGTCAGCCTACTTTTAGTTGTCTTGGTCAAAGATCTTTCAAGGAGTCTGGCGCCATTTTCTGATGCTCAACTGTTGACGGCTTTTAAGCTTCATTTCTTCCTCTCCTTCTCTGCCCCATATCTGGCCAACCTGATAAGAAAGCCAGGAAGCTCTCTCCCTTGGCACCAGTGGGATATTGAAAGCATGCCAGCCCCAGCCAGCACGTGGGAACCCTCACTCTGGCCCTCACCACAGCATCTAACCCAACCAAACCTACCTTCCTTGTGTTCTCAAGCTATTTTGGACCTAGTTGCGGTGGGGGGGGGGGCTGCCCCATCCTCCCCAGAAAAGCCTCAATTACATAAATAATAAACCTTTCCATAGTCTTTTGGCATAAGTGTGGCATCATCAGTCTTGACATCCAAAAAAAATTTTGAGTGGAAGTTCCTCCTGCTTCTGCAGAATAGCTACAACAGACACCTCAGAGCAGCTTAGATGAGCTACATCAACTAGAAGCTATTTAAAAAAATTTTTAACAGAAAAATATTCATCACTTCTGTCTAGCTACTTTTATTTTTTTTATTTTTTTTATTTTTTATTTATTTATTTATTTTTTAATTTATTTTTTTATTTATTTTTGGGACAGACAGAGACAGAGCATGAACGGGGGAGGGGCAGAGAGAGAGGGAGACACAGAATTGGAAACAGGCTCCAGGCTCCGAGCCATCAGCCCATAGCCTGACGCGGGGCTCGAACTCACGGACCGCGAGATCGTGACCTGGCTGAAGTTGGACGCTTAACCGACTGCGCCACCCAGGCACCCCAAGTCTAGCTACTTTTAAAATGAAGAGAGGTCATGCTCATCAGCTTCCATGTTTAAATGGAAGTCTACAGCCATCTCTCTACAGCAGTTTGCTGGGAGAGCTGGCTGCACAGGACAGCTGTGGGCAGTTCAGCCACTCTGCATGGGCCAGGACATGCGAAGATTAAGGCAGGTGAGGGAAGACATACCATACTCTCTGTCAAAATTGGCAAGGCTAAGAGAATCTAGATGGTTTTTAAAAGGTTCTTCTAAAGTGAATGAGAGATGGAATGGATAAGTCAGCCAGAAAAAGAAATAGGAGGTATGAAAAAGACCAGTGAATTAAAGAGATTATGAAATTGGAGGATAAATAGAGAAATTAGAAATAAAAAGAATGAAGAATGAAAAACTACAACTAACCAATTGCTAGAGAGCCCTGGTATATGAGGAAAAGGAAGGAAAAATAAAAAAGGAATAATTGGACAAGGGGAAGACAATAAACAAGATAAATAATAATATGAGGAAATAGTATCTCCATCCTGCATGGGTTTGTAATCAAGAACCACAGGGTTTTACCACATGAGGGTGAAAATGCACCCACTTCTTGGGGGTGGCAGACAGGGTAAGCTAGTTGCCGTTTGGACACGATTCACAAAGTAATTACAAGGTCTAACAATGCTGTTCCCAGGACTGAATCATTAATCACCATTTCTGATGATGTTGAAACCATAATGAGAAAACCCATACCGATGCTTTCCAGGTCAATTTCAAGCTCTGTTGTAAGAGGTATGGAGAGAAATCGATGGCATATTATTTTCCCGATTCTGAGTCGACATTTCAAATAGCACAGTGTGAAAATATAAAGACAGTGCCCTTTTAAAGGTCAATAGTGATTTCCATTACAATCCCTGATTTATCATTCAGCCCAGAAGATTTATTCCAGGTTGGGATGTAACATAAGAGTTTGCTCTACACAGGGGAAAAGCAAAGCAGAAAAAAAAAAAATTACTTAGTAGTTTTAAGGGCCTCCCCCCTCCAACCCTTTACTTTTTCCTCTTTGAGCTCAAAAGGCAGGCACCTGAAAAGACCAAATCTTCAAACATTTATATTTGGGTTTTTCTCTCTGTTTTGGCCAAGTGATAAATTCTCTTTAACCCCTCCACAGATCTGCTCCCAGTAGCCTGAGAGATCTGGGGAAAATGCCTTTCAGAGTTTCTCCTTTTTGGCATCCTGGAGAAGTATTTTTGATGAAGTTAAGGGTCTCTTCCTTGCTCTTCACCTGCCTTACACTGTCTAGCTTTGCCATCCAGAGACCACTGCTTCTGGAGACTTCCTTAGGCCCATTGACCATCCAGGAAAAGAATGATTTCAATAGAAAGGATCTTGAATATTTAAGAATATCCTATGTGGCTTCAACTGACAAAGGCAAGGATCTTACTCTCCCTGGCAGCTCAGTGGGCGGGAGTGCTTTGGGCCAAATCAGGGCACAGAGTGGCTGGGAGGTTGTAAATTAAGTCATGTGATCAAAGCTGGACCCATGAAAGGTGTTAGAAAGTATTATTATTATTTTTTCTAAGTTATATGACTGGCCAGTAGTATTGTGGATCTCCAAACTGATAGAAAATGACTAAATTAACTAGGTTGCCTGGGCCTCTGGTTATTTCGTTGATGACAGTGATGTTATCTGCTCTCTCTTCTAATCATTAACGTTGACCAAGTGGACTTTGTGCATGTGGCCATATTCAGAACCTTGACAGAGAGAGTCTGAAAATAGGTGTATTTGCAGTGCAGGCTAGTTGGGGACGGGTGAGGGGAATCGTCTCCTTCACTCCTGTTATTTTCCTCCACAGGAGGAACTGGGAACCATTTTTGTTTACTGACCTCTTCCTCCTTCCCTCTGCCTGAGGGAGATGGAGTGTTGTCTCTTATCAGTGAGTGTGGACAAAGAAGCTGTGCATTTGGGACCCAAACCCTTCCACACTTGCTCTTAGGATTGAGTTGTCTGTGGGGAAACTGTTTTCCTCTGCTCTTCTCTGCCATAATATAATTTTTTTTATCTCCGCCACCCATTTAAGAAAGTGTGGTAAAATACATATAACATAAAATTTACCATCTTAGCCATTTTTAAGAGTACAGTTCAGTGATATTAAACGCATTCATAATGGTATACAGTCATTATCACCATCCATTTGTAGAGCTCTTTTCACCTTGTACAACTAAAATTCCATCCTTTCTAATAACTCCCCATTCACTTTTCTCCCTAGTCCCTGGCAACCTCAATTCTACATTCTGTCTCTATGTTTTTGACTATTTTAGGTACATAATATAAGTGGAATCATATACTATTTATAATTTTTAACTGGCTTGTTTCCTTAGTAATGTACTCAAGGTTCATCCATGTTGTAGCATGTGCCATATTTTTTTAAGGGAAGCTGCTCCACTCCCAAGCAGAGACTGCCCAGAGATTAGGGTTTGGCTTTATAGGGTTCTGAGGTTTAGTACCATGGACTCATTTGCCAAACTCTTTGATTTTAGCTTGATTGTTAATAAAAGTAAAATTTTGATTTTCTAACTACCAACTTTTTTGTTTCAATTCCCAACTGGTTCAGAAAGGGGAAAAAGGGGCACCTGGCTGGCTCAGTAAGTTAAGCATCTGACTCCTGATCTTGGCTCAGGTCATGATCTCACTGTCATGAGATGGAGCCCAGCATTGGGCTCCGTGCTGCCATCTCCCAATCCTTGCTTGGGATTCTCTCTCTCTCTTTCTCTCTGCCCTGCCCTGTCTTGTGCTATCTATCAAAATAAATAAATAAACTTAAAAAAAAAAAAAAAGAAAGGGGAAAAGAGTGCTATTTAATGGGCCCCCCTTTAGGCTCCAACAAGGCTGGAATCATGACTTCCCTTAATCATGTTGAAAATGTAATACAAGTAGCTGACAAAATGCAGAGATTCTATAAAAGTTTACTCCATACTTGCTGGTTTCACTCATTTCCTGAAGAAACTTTTTTGAGTACCTACTGTGTTTTATGAGTTGTGCTTCAGCAATGAGCAAGAAAGAGAAAACCCCTGCCATTGAGAACTTCCAGTGGGGAAAAACTAGCAACAACTAGAGGTGATTGTTATAAATTGTGATTATTTTGGGGATGGAAATAAACAAAGGGCAAGAAAGAATAAGAGGCAGAGGGTAACTTTAGACCGAGTGGATTTGGTTAAAGGCAGATTTCACTCTAGGAGTTTCTGCCATCAAGTAGAATTGCTGATGTTTGAACAGAGATAAACCAGTAATTAGTAAACTTGATATATGGTATTATAATTCTTAGTTTTCCTGTAACTTACATGTTTCAGCTAGACTTACTACATATCGTTGTGCATTCATTTATTCAGTGAATGAATATTTTATGCCAGGAAATCTGATGGGGGCTAAGGATATAGAGATGAATAACACATTCTTGTTGCCCTAAGGAACAAACTGCCTAGTTGAGAGAGCCAGTGACATAAATAAATAATTATAATATGATGAGATAAGCCGTGGAAAGATCATGAAAACACAGAGTAGGGAGTGATCAACCCGGGATATGGAAGTTGGGGAATTTCAGATGGAGGGGTGCGGAAGCACCAAAGCAATGAAAAGCATGGCTCATTTTTCAGTGCAATGGGAATCAAGTGTGCTAGAGACTAATGTACCAAGGTTCTGGAAAATTCAGAGCATTCCCAGTGTTGCTCAGAAACACAGGTCTGATAGCCTCACTTTTTGCTTTAAAACTGTCCTTAAACCTTAGCTTGATTTTTATCCTATTTGAAAGGTAAGCAAATGAAACCTCAGATGGGTTAAGTGATTTGCCAAGGTCATGTGGTTGGGAAGGAACAGAGCCAGGTTAGAGTGACCATGAACATAAAATGGATTTTATTGGTTTTAATTTCGAGTTTACATAAAGTCAAGGTTAAGATAACTTTAAAAAGTGGCACCTGGGTGGCTCAGTTGGTTAAGCATATGACTTCGGCTCAGGTCATGATCTCACGGTCCATGAGTTTGAGCCCCACATTGGGCTCTGTGCTGACAGCTTGGAGCCTGGAGCCTGCTTCAGATTCTGTCTCCCTCTCTCTCTGCCCCTCCCCTGTTCATGCTCTGTCTCTCTCTGTCTCAAAAATAAATAAACATTAAGATAACTTAAAAAAAATCTATCCCACAAAGTGCATTTTTCCTGTTTTATGTAATATTTCTACTTAATCGCCAGAAATATTTAAAAATCCCATAAGAATTTAATGGTGGTTGTTGACTTAATCCACACCCTCTAATGAAATTATAATTTGGAGGGAAGCAATTTATTTCTCAGCTAAAACCCCAAATTTAAGAGTGAAAGGGAGAGAGATTTAAAAACAAGGAAAAAAGTCAGTTTAAATATTATTTTGTTTGGCCTCAGTGCAGTTTCTTGCTTATGCTCTTGTTGGATAAAGTGAAAGATATTTTCTAAAAAATATCCAAAGCAGTGTTCAGTGATTTGGTCTTGGTGTGTATTTAAGAGGATCATTAGTGAAAATGATGGGTTTAAAAGTGACTTATGCACTATCTCTGCTAATTATTTTTAATAAGGAGTGATTTGCTATGCACAGTGCTATTTTTTCATGTCCAAAGCAGAAGCAATGCTGTGTGTGTGCTGAGGCATATCAAAGCTTGGCTGAACCTTCCTTAGCAGGTCTGCTGGTTTGATGTTAGTTCAAAGGAAACCTCCAATCTCAAAGACTTTTAAATTTCTTTCTGCAAAATAAATTAAGTGCAAAAAGCCAATATAAATCTCTCCGTGCTTCTGTATGTTAGTGATATAACCAAGTTGTTTCTCTCCAAAGCTCTCTGGAAAGGCATGTTTGTGTGTGTGTGTGTGTGTGTGTGTGTGTGTGTGTGTACGTGCGCGCATAGCATATATTTGTATGGTGTTCAAAATATTATTCAATCTCAGAAAGATGGAACAAGAGTATGGAGCTACTGTTGAAGGCGGCTCTTTTCACCTTCCCTTGCCTGCACAGAGTGGGGCACCATGGGATGTCAAATACATGAATGTATGTGATCATACATACTGAGGTTTTCTGCAGCACACATGTAAGCATGTCAGTCACTCCCTTTCTCCCGAGTAAATAAAGAAAAACATCCTTAATTTGCCCAGAAAGTCCTGCAGGGTCTAACTCCTTTGTCCCTTTCCAGCCCCATCTAGAACCATCTGGTGTTCCTTAAGCTTCTCCTACCACAAGGCCTTTGCACGACTCTTCTCATTCTCATGGAATATACTACCCTACCCTCTTTGCATCATGTAGCCCCTGCTATGGTTCAGGTCTCAGCTATCATCCCTGCTTTAGGCAAACCTTCCTTGATATCCTTGTGTAGTCCAAGCCTTCTATTATGTGCTCCCATATCACTCCGCACTTCTGATATTATGATCTAGTAAGAAATATATATTTGGTCTTTGTCCTCAGTTTGTGCTACAAGGCTCCTAAAACCCTTGGAATTTCTGAATGATAGAATGAAAAGGGCATTTTTTATTTATTATAAGCTGCTTTCAACTATCCTTGAGTTTATGTTAATGAGGTGACTCTTGGAGGTTGGGGCCTGTTGCCAGAGGAATCAACCGTGTGATGAGAGGGTTGGAGTTTTCACTCCCCCCTTCCTTCAAGAGAGGCTGGAGGACAAATTCAATCACCAATGGCCAGTGATTTAATCAGTCATGCCTAAAAATTGGGACTTCTGTAAATCCCTAAACAGTGGGGTTTAGAGAGCTTCTGGGGTGGTGAATGCAGGTGCTGGGAGGTGGGTGTACTAGGGAAGGCATGGACACTCTGTGCCCCTTCCCACATACTTTACCCTATGCATCTCTTCCGTTTGGCTGTTCCTGAATTGTATCTCTTATAATACATTGGCAATAGTAAGTAAACTGCTCCTCTGGATTCTGTGAACCACCCCAAAAAGTAATTGAACCCGAGGAAGGGGTTGTAGGAACCCCCAATTTATTGCCAGTTGGTCAGAAGCACAGTTCACAACCTCGGACTTAGGACTGGCATCTGAAGTGAGGGCAGTCTTGTGGAACTGAATCTTTAACCTGTGGAGTCTGTGCTAATTCTGAGCAGTTAGTGTAAGAATTGAGTTAAATTGTAGGACACACAGTTGGTGCCAGCTGAGGATTGGAGAATTGCTTGGTGTGGAAAAACCCACACATCTAGTGTCAGATGTGTTGTAAGTAGAGGACAAAGTGTTTTTCTTTTAAACTCCTTTGTGGTACCATTAGCATTACTATAGTTTTGCATTTCTTTGTGTGACCAATTGATTAATATTTGTCTTCTCTGCTAGACTGTAATCTCCATGAGAGCTGAAACTCAGTCTCTTTTTGCTTATATTGCATCTCCTGTGCCAAACACAGATGCATTGCAGTGGCTTAAATATTATTGCATGAGTGAGTAAATTAATAACAAAGCCAATGGGTTTCAGGCAAAGTTGGCTAGAAGTAGTGTGGCATGGTGGAAAGAGCACTGGACTGGAGTCAAAAGCCCAGAGCTTTTCACTTATTAAGTCAATGAACCAATTATTGATTTTGCCTCCTATGAATGAAGCACAGTGAATAAACACAGCGGTAAGCATATTAGACTCCATCCCTGACTTTGAGAATTTCATTCTATTTAGGGAAACAGACATGTAAACTGATCCTAAAAATATATCATAGGGAAGACTGGGTGGCTCAGTCCGTTAAGCATCTGGCTTCGGCTCAGGTCATGATCTCACAGTTTGTGAGTTTGAGCCCCACGTTGAGCTGTGCTGACATCTCAGAGCCTGGAGCCTGCTTCGATTCTGTGTCTCCCTCTCTCTGTGTCCTGCTCACACTCTGTCTCTCTCTCAAAAATAAGTAAACATTAAAATTTTTAAAACATTAAAAACATAAAATATATATATACACGCACACACACACATATATATTACAGTAGGCAACATGATGAAAATCTCGACATTTGTGTGTGTGTGTGTACGTATGCGGTAACATTGGCCTTGTCTTTGGGAGTAAGGTCAAGTGTCATAGAGAAGTCCCCTTCATTGGGGTCTTAAAGGACAATATAAATTTGCTTTTTGACTCTTGAAAAATAATTTATTCTCACTCATTTCACAAAAAATTTTGAGAACTAATAAACAGGGACTATCACTTAACTTCACCAAGACTCAGGCTTTCCATCTTTAAAAAGTGGAGATGATGCAAATTTCCCTGATTACCTCCAAGGCCTGTGGTGTTTTGGTAGATTGGAACTCCTCACCATCCAGGGTGAGGATGTCTGAGGAGATAGGGTGCTCTCCTGAACTAGAGGAGCTGGAAAGGTAAACAATATATTTCCGAGACTCCTTTGCAGCCAGGGCTGCCCAAGTAGATCTCCAAGTAGATCCAACAGCTCATGATTTGGAAGATGGAAGTTAGGTGGAAGCCATTTGCTTAATGTTTTGGCTGTTTGCTCATAAGCCCAATTATGGAGACATTTTCCCCTCCTGCAGCGATGTTTTAGGGCCTACTCCCTAATTTTAAGGCTGCTGAGAGACAGCTGTTGCAGTAATGACTTACCTATCTTAGTATTGTAGCCTCAGTGATGTGTCTTTGAACTAAACATTTCCAGGGGTATCCTCCTGACTGCCCATTGCAACCAGCTGTGGCAAAGCGGGGGTCAGTAAAACAGTGTTGTTTTGGTGGTCATTCTTGGAGTCCCATTCTAGAGCTCACACCTCCAGCCCTTCAACAATTTCATAAACAACAAATTCCCTCATTAAATCCTTCTTATTAAAATAACTAGAGTGGTGGTTTGTGTTTCCTTCTACCGAAGCTTAACTCATAAAGGGCTAGTTGCTGTACTGATAAGGCAATGAATGAAGTAGCACTTTTCATCCATCCATTCAGCCATCCATCCAGTGAATTCTTATTGAGCATCTGCTACAACCAGATGCTAAGCTTGATGCTAGAGATATAGGGACAATAAGGCAATATGGTCTTATAATCATGGAGTTTATAACCTGGAGGAGGAGGCAAACAAAAAGCAAGAAGGAGCGCTTGGGTGGCTCAGTTGTTTAAGCACCCAACTCTTGATTTTGGCTCAGGTCGTGATCTCATGGTTTGTGGGATAGAGCCCCAAGTTGGGCTTTGCACTGACAGCATGGAGCCTGCTTGGGATTCTCTCTCCTTCTCTCTCTGCTCCTTCCTACCTTGCCTGCGTGTACCGCTCCCCCCCCCCCCCCCCGCCCCTCTCTCTCTCTCAAAATAAATAAACATTTTAAAAAATCAAGTAAAAAGACACCTTAGGATAATTACAGATGGTGACACATATTAAGTAAATAAGTAGGATGTTGAGAAAGAAGTTAACTGAGGGAGTTGGGAGGGTGGAGAATTTAGAGCAGTTGGAAAAGACCTTGCTTTGAATAGGTGACAGTTAAGGAAACAGTCATGTGAAATGTGTGTGAGTGGGACTGCGGGGGTAGGATGGGGTGGGGTGGTGGTAAGAGCATTCGAGGAAGAGGGAACAGCATATGCAAAGGCTCAAGGCTATCGTACCAACATCGAGAATGCTGGCTTGAGGGTGAAAACTCTCTATACTGGCCCATCAGGCTCAAGGTGACATTGTGAAGCAGGTGATTTGTTGTTAGCATCCCCTGTTGGCTCTTTGGTTGGTAACAATTTTTTCTCCTCAGCACTTCTGCAAACCTCTGCTGCCCATTCAATCAACTTCTTTATTTGCTAAATACTTATTGGGTACCTACCATGTGTCAGGGTGGTGACATGCACTGAAGATAGATAGGTACATAAATAAGACATGGTTTCTGCCTTTAAAGAGCTCACAGGCTCCAGGCTTTCCAATCTCCAGCCATCAGAAACCTTGCTTTATTTTTGTCTTTGTTAAAATGAATAATACAACCTTCAGAATTTAGCTAATCTGTTAACCAGATTCTTGAGAACATGCTAGTGACTTAATTGTGCTCCAAAACCCTTTTGGCGTGTGGCAGTTGTCAAATGAACATGGCATGCAGAAGGGTATGCTACTGCAAGCCCAGGAAGAGGCCTAACAGAGGACTCTTGGTGAATTCACTGCAGTCTGGAGATCTAGTCCTCATCCCTGTAGACTCTTGACTGGCCCAGAGTACCCTGACTGTAGATTCAGCTTTCTGTGATGGCCACACATGAACCAGTGCTGCAGAAAGGAATCAATGAAATCAGAAAGATATCCTCATAATGTCTACTGAGAACTACACATGTCAAGGGAACTGGCTGCTTGCTCTAGGTGTGTCCTGACCCAGAACACCCTTTCCCTAAAGGCATGCTACATGAGATGGCAAAGAAGAGTTTGCTTGGGAGGCCTGGGATCAGTTCTAGAGTGGTGAGCACTTGATGACTTGACATCTACTTTGTACCCTTCCACATTAGAGGACTACTTGATTTAGGCTTCTTTGGGCAGTGGCCACATCCACCTTAGTGGCTCTCCTTTTGTATACTTCTGTGGTTGATCAATCCCATTTCTGGTTAAAGTTTTTGGATGTGTCAACAAAGTATGACAAATATATGCTATCCTGCCATTATCCCTCTTCCTGTGTGCATGGCAGACATTGCTAACTGGTTATGGCTATCTTTCCCCCTGGGCTCAGATGAAGCCTCAAAAATCCTCCTGTACAGAGCACTCCAGGGGACCACAATTGGCTGGAATTGGCATGTAGGATGGCATTGATTTCTTTCCTTGGGTCCTAAGTCAAGTCTGGTTAGAGTCCATTCTCTCTTACTATGATTTGCATACCTAGGTTCTCTTGCATTGCAGAGGGCAATTCCAAATTCTTGGTGGGGAGAGTACGATGTGCCACTTACTTGACATTTTTGTGTTTTTACTAGGACTTTCAGAGTCCTCATTCATTTATTTGTTCCATGAATATCTACTAGGAGCTATTTAGTACCAGGTTCTGGGTCTCTCTGATCAACTCTACTGTCATGAGGCTTAGAGTTGAGTGGTTTAAACTTGGTATGATTATGAAGAGGGGAACCTGAAGCATATCCACTGCAGAGTCAATGCTGGAGTCTAATCTTTCCTCACAGGCCGGGTACCCTGTTTCCCCACAGGCTCTGGCTTGTCCTTTGGGACACTGGCACTGAAACTAATGATGGCTCAATTTTTTTGAGATTCTACATTTTATTTTACCCTTTGGTTTGTGTTCCAGTGGGCCCAAGCTTATTTATGAAATCATGCATTGGTGCCTGAAATTGGTTCCTGGAATACAAGGTTTTTAACAAAGGGACAATCTTGGGCCCCTTGCCTTCCAAAGGCAACAGTGGAAACAGAGGAGTTTCTTCCCAAACCCCAAGAAAAGCCTGTTGTACTGTAATAAGAAAGGTGGGAAATGATTCCGCTCCAGAAGTAAAAAGGTGGTAGGACAAACAAAAAGAAGTCCGTAAGGAGGAAGCAAATAACCTATGAGGAGGAAGAGAACCTGTTAGAAGGGAGGACTGGCTGAGTGGGTTAAAAAAAAGCAGGGCCAGCTCGCTGCTGCTGAGCCTCTCCCACCGCCTACCTCCTCCCTGCGGATGAGACACATATGCTAAGGCTAATGGGTCTGGAAAGTTCTGCACAGGCAGTTTCACCTGCTGTTTGCTGGAAATTCTCACTGCGTGGCTTCTGCTTTGAGTGCCAGCTCTAATTCTGGGAGAAGCTCCTTCTGCGTCCCCATGGTGAACGCCTGGCAACAGGCACATAGGGCTCTGACGCTGGCAGCTGGGGGCCTGTCTACCAGTTTCCCTCCCTTCATTTCCTCCTAGAAAAGTTTCTCCTTGAAAACGATGGGTATTTAGGAGTGGCCTACTTTATTGTCAAGGAAGGAAGTGACGGAGAAGAAAGGAGGAAAAGTAAAAGAAGAGGCTCTACACCATAATGTGAAGGGCCACAGTCACGTGGTCAAACCTGGGTCCCAAGTCTGACGTTGCCCTTTACTAACTTGGAGTTGCTGGACAAGCAATTTAACCTCTCCAAGCTCTATCAAATGGAGATAACTATCGTTCTGATCTCATGGGGGGTGTCATAAATGAGGTGGGATATATAAAATCCTTGGCACAGAGCCCACTATGTGGTAAGGATTAAAAAATGGTAGCTATGACAATTATGATGCTCCCACTGAAACTTTTGCTGTTAGTAATGGTGATGCTGGCAACCATCTCTCTGGGTTGCAGTTGTGTTATTTATGAGTAACTTGAACAGGTTGGGCTATGAGGTTCCTTTTGAGAGTCTATGCATTTGTGATTAGAGGAAAGAGAAACAGTAGGCTTAATAATGAAAGATAAGCACAACTGACATTTGTATAGTTCATCAGATTTGCAAGTCATTTTTATATACATTTTGATTAGAACCTCATAGGAATTCTGTGAATAGGGATAATTATCCCAATTTGGAGATTAAGAACCTGAGGTTCAGGAAGTCAAGTGATCTACTCAAGGTCATGCGGTTAGCAAATGGCAGAAAAGACACTCATCTTTCCAACACAGCACTGGACTATGTTTAGGGCTCCCAGGTGCACCCCCTTTTCTATCCTGAAAATGTTCTCCCACCAAAATGTCTCCTTCCAGATTCTTTTGGTCCTTCTAGAGTGCGTGCTATGAACATGCCACTGTTACAGCATTTATCGCCATATAACTGTCTCCTCCCTGCACTGGAAAGCCCTTTAAGACAGAAGCTAGTTTTTATTTGTCTTTGTATTCCTAGTTGCTATCACATCATCAAACACAGTAGATTCTCAATAAAATTTCAACCAATCAATGAGTATAAGTGATACACATTGCTTATCAGCCTGGTGGGGAAAGAGACATATTTGATGCAGTATAAAAAAAAAAATGGAAAATTGATTTCACTGATATGTGGAATACAACAAACAAACAAACAAACAAAACCCCCAGAAATACACTCACAAATACAGAGAGCAAACTGGTGTTGCCAGCGGGGAGTGAGGTGGGGTGATGGGTGAAATAGGTGAAGCAGAAGAAAGAGGTACGAATTTCAGTTATAAAATAAATAAGTCATGGGGATGAAAAGTACAACATAGGGAAAGTAGTCAATGATATTGTAATAGCTTTGCATAGTGACAGATGATAATACATTTCGTAATGTATAATTGTCAAAAACACTATGTTGTACACCTGAAACTAAAGTAATACTGTATGTCAGCTATATTTTAATTAAAAAGCAAAACAAAAAAAACATGAAACAAAACAGAAATATTGAAGGAGCACTCTATTTTATAATGGCTCACATGAATTATTTTTTTTATAAGACCTCTGTCTTTGTAATTTATGTAACACTTATTGAAACCCATTAAAAATGACAATATGCTTTCTTGGAAATCTTGTTTAGTATTTCAAGGTGGCATTTGGAATCATAATTACATTTGAAGGGCTAAATTTGGTGAATATCATTCAACTTCAGGTACTCCACAAACAGACCAACACAAAGTGATGTGTTATGAGTGATGTGTGCGATAGAAACCTTACTTCTTTAAGACCTATTTTTATTTCTTTCTCATCCTGGGCTTATGGGTCATTTATTTTATTCCCCAAAGGTTCAATCTGATGGTTGTTTTAGGCTACTTTGATAGGATTTTAAATGTCATGGCTCTGTGTAGGGGGAAGCAATTCAAGGTTAATGAGAACCTAGACCACACTGAGTGTAAATCTGGCTCTTTGGATTGACAGCCATGGGTGACAGAGACTGAAGATTCTTGCGCACAAACAATGGAGGCGGTTTGACCTTTACCTGGGAAGGAAATGAGCTGACTCATCCTGAGCCAGATGAAGCTCTGCTGGGATTAAAGTTTCAGGAAGATCAATTTGAGAGCTGGAAGGGACTTGAGGGGGGGGGTATGTGTGTGTGTGTGTGTATGTTTGTGTATACATGTATGTATGTGTATTTATATGTATACATATGTATGTGTGTGTGTGTATGTGTGTGATTGTGTACTCATCCCCCACTGCTTACGACAGTGGATTTGCCGAGATACACCTGCTATGGACTGAATGCATGTGTCTCCCCAAGATTCATATATTGAAGCCTTAACCCTCAATGTGCTGGTAATTGGACCCTTGGGAGATAATTAGGTTTAGACAAATTCATAAGGGTAGAGTCCCCATAATAGGATTAGTGTCCTTATAAGAAGAGGAAGATACCATGTGAGGATACAGGAAGAAGACAGCAATCTGCAAACCATGAAGCAGGCCCTTACCAGACACTGAATCATAGGGCACATTGATCTTGGACCTCCCAGCCTCCAGAATTGTGGGAAATAAATGTTCATTGATTAAACACCCAGTCTGTGGTATTTTGCTATAGTTGCCTGAGCTAAGATAATACTCAAGGGGTTTGGGAAGCCCACTAAAGTGTATACAAAAGGTAGTGAGCATGTGTATAGCTTCCACTATCTTCTCAAAAAAGATCCCTGAAAGGTGGCTTATTTCTTCCCAATTCTTCATTTTCTGTTGAGAAGAAATTAATTTTTATTCTACTTCCCAGCAGGGGAGGATGGGAAGACCATTCCTGCCTTCATTCTCTCAACAACCTGGCCCACCCCTCCCCTGGAGGGTAGTCTGAGTGTCTTCCTCTAAAAGCCTCCTGGGCCTCTCCTGATGGTATCTACCTGCCACAGAGGCAGGGCCAGCTTCATGGGTGTGCAACCTATGCAGTTGCATGGGTCTGTTTGTTCAGTATGATCCTGCTCTTGGTTTAACATTATGCTATTGCCATTTTGAAATTACTAATAATTTTTGAACAAGGGGCCCTGCATTTTCATTTTGTGCTGGTCCTTGCAAATTATGTAGCTGGTCTTGGATAGGAGGCCCATATCATCTGTTCTCCATTCAGGGGAAGGTTCTGTCCTTGTGAGGAGAGGCCTATAGTTTTGGAGGGTAAATATCAATTTAAGGGGGATATTTTAGGAAGCCCATTTGGCCACAGACTCAAGCTTACTCTCCCACTAACCTCACTGGCATGTGAAGGTGTTTGAGAGGCAGTGTTGGTTGATGGTTACCAGCATGGGGCCTGGCACCACTGCTGGGTGTAAAACCTGATTCGGCCACTTATAAGTGACACGACCATGGGCAAATAGTTCAAACTCATGTCCTTCCATTTCCTAGCTTGTAATACTATCAAATGACTTAACACATCTAAGTGCTTATGGTTCCTAGAGCACAGTATTAATAGTTGCTTTTATATTTTGATCTCAATGACTCCTGTACCTTATTTCTCCCTTGATTTGGGGTTTGGGAGGAGAATACAGGACATTATATACTGGGTTCTATAAAACCCACATCTCATAGATTAAGAGTCACTGGTTCATTTTAGTAGGATCTTTCCCTGCCCCCAAGGATCTTGTAAATGCATAGCCTAAAAATTGACCCTGCCAGGGAGAGTGGGCTAAGAGCTTTAGTAAGGGTTAAAAACAGAGTACTCTAGAGTTAGTTGGTGACAGATGAACCCCTCTCATGTTTAAAAGAAGGCTCTTTGTGATATCCTTCAAGTGCACCACAGATGGATATTTTTCTTTCCTTAGAAAATAGCCACAAGCATGTAACTGAGATGTACGTATAAGAGATTTGGTTTTCAACTCAATAAGTCAGGTCCAGTGCACTATTTGGGTAGAGCTCTGAGCCTCTATGTCTGGTTTCATGGTTCTGTAGAATCATCTTGATTGTTCTCTGAACTCCAAAGGGGGATTGAATTATGCTTTCACTGTATTCCTGACTTCAAGAAGGTTACAGGTTAGTGAGACAATCAAAATGTCGAGGTAAGTGATGAGGCAAGGTGTGCAAGGGGGTAGAAGGAGTGTCTTATCCAGTTTGGGCTGCTGTAGAAATTGCCATAGGCCAGGTGGCTGAAACAACAGTTTATTTCTCACAGTTCTTGGAGGCTGGAAGTCTAAGGTCAGTGTGCCAGCAAGGTTAGGTTCTGGTGAGAGTCTTCTTCCCTGTCTTTTCTCTGTGTCCTCAGCTTCCTGCACCTAGTTAGCAATCCGGGCTCTAAGGGCACTAATCCCATAAATGAGGGCTCCATCCTCATAACCTAATCACTTTGCAAAGACCCCACCTCCTAATACCAGCACATTGGGATTCGTTTCAGTGCATGAATTTGGGGCAATACAAACGTTGCAGGAAGGAAAGGTGCTTTGGCTTGTCTAAGGGACAAGCTGGAAGAGCTTCACAGAGTTGGTTAGCCCTGAACTATCTTGAAATAAGAGTGGAATTTTCATAGTAGACAGAGGAGTGTGCGTATGTGTACATCATGAATCTTTTAAGAAAAGTGAGATGAAAGTAAAAATATTAATATGCAGATGTAGCTTGCTCTCATGGCAGTTGCTTCAATTTTGGACTCATTGGTGTTGTAAAAGAAAATCTTAATTTACGTATTCTTCCCCACAAAGACTCCCTGTTCCTCCTTTCTCCCTAGAAGGCCTTCATGCTTTGTAAAAATTATCCTCATGTGTGATTCATACCTGGTTTAATAAAATTTCTTCCTTGGGAGTTTGTCACTGGTAAATCATTTTCTATATGGCCGTGATGGGATGAAGTTTAGAAAAAGCTTTAAATGGCTTTCGAAGGGCTTTTTCTGAGTGTAGATGCCACAGGGAGAAGTGGGTTAGGAAGGATGACTCGGCAGCGGCCAAGTGGGTCTGTGAGGTGTGGAGAGGCCGAGCCCGAGTGGGAGACACCGTCCACACTATAGCCTCCATGAGAGGCTGGTTGTAGCTGCCAAGGCCAATGCTCACTTCCATGGGCAGACTGTTAAACGGCAAAGACGAAAGACCTCGAAAATAATTCTCAGATCAGAGCCGAGAACAACCTCTCTGTTGAAATTTGTAAAATTTTCTAGGTGTGAAGGTGGTGTGGTCTAATGGAGGGGTCTCGGTTTCCACACCTGTAAAATGGCACCCTTGTCTTATTAATCCCACGTTAGATGTTTGTAAAGTGTAAAGCACTTTAAGCATTATTATTCCACATTTTGAAGCTACCTAAAAACAGAAACTAGAACAAATTAAACAAAAACAAAGCAAAGGAAAAAGTGGGGGATCTCTTTGAAGCTGCTATAATAAAAATATTATAGGGTAGATGGCTTAAACAAGAAATTTGTTTCTTATAGTTCTGGTGGCTGGAAGTCCAAGATCAAGGTGCCAGATGATTCATTTCCTGGTGAGGACCTTCTTCCAGGTTTGCAGATGGCCACCTTCTTGCTGTGTCCTCACGTGGTGCAGGTGGGAAGAGGGGGAGGAGAGAGAGAGAGAGAGAGAAAGAGAGAGAGAGTTCATTCCTCTTCTTATGAGGGCACTAATCCCATTCATGAAGGCTCCACTCTTATGACCTAATCACCTCTCAAAGGCCCCATCTCCAAATATCATCACATTGAGAAAAGTGTTTCAACATACGAATTTTGGGAGTATACAAATATTCAGTCCATAGCATTAGGACTTGGAGAGCGTGTAACTCTTGTTACTTCAAGGGCTCCAAAGCCTCAGGATAATTGTAGAAGCTCTGTTCAAGAGGCCACAGGCCTGCCAAAGCAGACAAAAGAAAGGTTTCTGTTGAAATTTATATCAGTACTACGGTAATGATGCCTTCCTTCCTCTCTCCCCCCATTCCTTTCTACCCTCTTTTCCTCTCTTATCTATTAAGTGATGGGCATGGTCTAGGCACATAGCATCAAAAGCCTCCTGTGAAAATTCACAGCCCACAGCAGACAGAGGCCTTTAATTCCACCCTTACTACATTATATGGAAGTATCTAGAAGGGGACTAGGATGTCGGGTGCAGTTGGACATTAAGGACAGGGCTCCTGAGACTGATGGTGGTAGTTAGGAAAACTTACTTCTGTTTTGATCTGTTTATTAAGGGTCTGAGTTCATATTTTGTTTGTATATGAATCTTTCTTTCTTTCTTTCTTTCTTTCTTTCTTTCTTTCTTTCTTTCTTTCTTTCTTTTCTTTCCTTCTTTCTTTTTTTCTTTCTTTCTTTCTTTCTTTCTGAGAGTGCAAGTGAACGAGGGGGTGGGGAGAGAGAGAATCCCAGGAGGGGAAGAGGGAGAGAGAGAGAGAGGGAGGGAGGGAGAGGTAGAGAAGCGGGGCTCACTTGAGGCAGGGCTCTTGCTCACCTGAGGTGGGGCTCGTGCTCACCAGATGTGGAACTCAAACTCATGAGCCATGACATCATGACCTGGGCCGAAGTCAGATGCTTAATGACTGAGCCACTCAGGTGTCTTCAATATTTCTTTCTTTAATTATTTACTACATGTATATTTGTAAAGTGTCAGAAACAGGATTTATACTGTAGTCCTGATAGACCACATCTGATTAGCATTTGAGCCGAGGCCTAACTTTTAAAAGATCTTTTCTGGCAAAACTCTCTCCTTTTCTTTGATGCCAGCTGCAGGGAGGATCTTTCCCTTTGGTCTAAAATATACTGTGCTTTCCTTGGTTCAGGAATAGGTCATCAAATATTGGTCATTGTCCCAGCATAACCCTATCCATGCTGTGCTTATCCACTTCACTTCACTTTACTCCAAAACATTTGGGAACATTTGCCAGGCGCCAGGGATCCAAGGACCCTCAAACACTGGCTTCCTTGTGCTTCCTGGTATTGACAATTTACCTGGTGGCCACTGGATGGCAGTATGTCCCATGAAATGTTCATTTTATGGGGCAGGCTTCTCCCCCCCACCCCCCCCAGGCCTCAGACTCAGAGATTGTTGTTCCTCACTTGGATTTGTTTAATGCACACTTCCAAATTGAACCGACAGCTTGTATTATAGCTGTGCATGTGCAGTATATGTGTTTAATTATACTGTGGAATTAAATTCAAAAGGGTGAGAATGTGGCTACATGTATACGCTTCCAAATCTGCCTTGAGTTTGTAGCTTTTGCCTGGGGCTCAGTCAGGGGTGAAAAAACTGCAGGGGAAGCTGAGGGAAGCTTCAAACCCAATGGCAAGTGGTATCTACTTGAGCAAAAGGGTACTGCACAAATTTTGCTTCCTGGGCCCCTGATAACCATGACCCTGAGGTCCCTTCCCTACCTGCCTGCAGTCCCAGGTTCAACAGATGCCCAGCCTCTGTGTTCTTCCTCTGCTCCCAGCTGGGTTGTCTCATGAACCGTGAGATCATGACCTGAGCCGAAATCAAGAGTCGGACGCTTAGCCGACTGAGCCACCCAGGCGCCCCATGGTAGTTTAAATTATTTAAACATTTCTCATTTTCTTTGAGCTGAAATCTGACCTCCTGTAGGTTTCAACCAGTGATCTTCATTCTTTCCCCTCGGGCCATTTGGATAAGACCTGTGGATATTGTTAAATTGCACATTTTGATCTGGCAGATCTCCATGGGGTCAGAAATTCTGCATCTCCAACAAGCACTCAAGTGATGCTTGTCCTCGTGGTTTAAGCACCACACTGTGAGTAGCAGGGGAGTAGAGGAAAAACTTTGGGCTTTGCAATTATCTTTGGATTCAAATCCGAGGCTCTGTGACCTCGGGAAAGTGATACTCAAGTTCCAACCTGTAAAATGGGGATAACAAAGGCTAAATCAATAATGCCTAATGAATTTATTATAAGAATTAAATGAAATTATGGGTTTGTATGGGCTAGGAATGCTTCCAGCTGTAAGTAAAAGAGACCTGACTAAAATTGGCTTAAACTACTGAAGTTTCTACTTTCTGTGTAACAAGGACTGGCTGCTGGCATTTGTTCAGCTTCTCATTGATGCAATCAAGGATCCAAGTTCTTTATATTTTCTTCCCTGCTATTCTTAGCTTATTGACTTTTAATTCTCATATTTCTTGCCACATGGTCATACGATCGTTGCCATAGCTCCAAACATTATATGTGCATTTAAAGAAAGAATAAAAAGGGAAGTGTCATTAACGGCCAAGTCTGACTCTTTCATCAGGAAAGCAAAACACTTCCTAGAAGCCTCCCAGCAGAGTTATCCTTATGTCTTATTGGCCAGAGCTGGGTCAGAGCTGGCATAACAAATCACTGTCAAAGAGAATAGGACTGTTATGATTCATCACCTTGGGCTGGGTGCGTTGCTGCTCTGAACCAAATTGCAGTTTTGTTTTGGTAGGTGTTCTGGTATAACAAGGTACTGTAGGCTAGGTGGTTTTAAATCAACAAATATTTATTTCTTAGTTCTCAGGACTGGAAAGTCCAAAATCAAGGCACGAGCAGATCCAGTGTTTGATGAGGCCTGCTAGTGGTTCATAGATGGCTGTCTTTTTGCCGTGTCCATACAGTCCAGAAAGAGGCAAGAGAGCTCTCTGAGGTTCCTTTTATAAGGGAACTACTCCTATTCATGAGTGCTATACCCCATGACCTAAAGACCCCGCTTCCTAATACCATCATACTGAGGACTAGGATTTCAACATATGGATTTTGGGGGACACAGTCCATTATGGCAAGGTCAAAATAGGGGGTTAACATTAGATAGGAAACTATGTGGTTTTTAAAGCATGTCCATAAATTCATTGACATGCCTCCCTTTCGGAAGTAGGATCTATGTTCCTTCCCCTCAAATCCCATTTGTAACCAATAGAGTATGTTAGAAGTGATGCCGTGTGACTTATGAGGCTGAGTCATAAAAGACCATGCATCTTCTACCTTGTTTCCTAGAACACCTGCGTCTAGAGTGTGGAGATGCCTTGTAAGAAGATGGACTCCCTTGGGGCTGCCATGTTGTGAGAAAGCAAGTCACACAGGGAAACCATATGTGGATGGTTGGTCGGCAGTCCTAATCTTCTAGTTATCCCGGCTCAGGTCCCGACAGGTGACTGAATGAGCCTTTAGATAGTTCCAGTCCCCCACCGTTGGGTGTTCCTAACTGAGGCTCTGGAGTTGTGCACCAGAGGCAAGCTATTCTTGTCATGCAGTCCAAATTCCTGACTCACAGAATCTAGAAACATAATTTAATGGTTATTGTTTCAAACTACTAAATTCCGGGGGCATTTTTAAACTAGTAATGGTAACTATAATAGAAACTAATAGAATTTGCCACAGAATGTTTTCCATAACACCTGGAAGAGAGTAGCTGCTCAAACTATGCTACTTATTAGAACTTTTCTTTACTCTCCAAAACAATTTACTTCTTGGCACCAAGGATTCAACTAAGCAAGCCATGATAGCATGTTAGTTTCCTTCTAGTGTTTCTCACTTGAGTTTATTTTATTTTCCTTTACCAACCTGCTTACTTTCCTCTGAGTGTGTCAATGGTGATATATGTCTTTTTTTGAGGCCTGTTATCCAAATCTAATAATAATTACAGTTGAGATTCATTGAATAATTACTATGTACCAAGCCCTTTGATAAGCACATTAGTTTATGAGGTAGGTGCCCATATTATACCCATTTTAAAGTTGAGGAGACTGAAGCACAGAGGGGATAAATACTTGCCCAGTGTCACAGAGCTAGTAAGTGGTAGAAGCCAAACCATCTAGTTTAGCTGTTCTTCAAAATGGAAAGCAATGTGTTGCTTGTGTTAGGACTATTGAAGTAGGAGCATGGGCCAAGCAATGCCTTTGAGATTATGTAGGGTTGGGGGGAAGAGATATATTGCATATATGAATAGCTCAGTAAAAACCATGCTGGGAGAAGAAGCCATTTGGAAGATTTTTCAAGTCCCCAAGTTCCTGTATCTTGAGAAATCTTGGCATTCTCTGGTACCTGATATTTGTCCTTGGAGTGACTAGAAATACTGGAAATACTGTTCTTGTTGTTCACCCTCACTCCTGACTCTTGTCCTGCCCAGTTGAAAGCCAGCAACAGTTTACTGAATCCACTTTGCCTCTCTTTGGGATATCTGTTTCTAACTTGCCTTCTTGGTGAAAACTTCTCTTCCTTTTTCATTTATCTCCCCTTCAGGGAGAGATAAAACAGACTAAATTTATCTTAGAAAACACTTCAGGGGTCCTGGTTATCACTACCCCATTCCAAAAGTGCTCATAATACATAATACACCCTTTCTCCTTATAACCATATCAGATAATTTTGACAGCAAATGACATTAAAATCACTGAATCCATCTCCTGTTGGAGAACTAGAACAACACATACTTGTCATCAGTCATTTGTTCATAACAAGAACTTTCCCTCCTCCAAAACTCTCCCTATTGAGTTGCCAGAGCCAATCACTTCAACTTTGAAAACTTTTGGTATTGACTGTTTTTATTTCTAAATAATAAGCTTAATATTTTCCTTCCTTTTAAAATTGTGAACATTTTCTGTTTATTTTCTGCTAGAATTCTCATGCCTTCTATTTTCTCTTCTATTAATATTTTCACATGACAAAGTCAGGTAATTCAATCATCTGTTTTGACATTTCTTTGACTATGGAGAGATTGCTGAGCCACTTAGGGCACTACGATCACATTATGAAAATTTTAAGCAAATGGAAATAGAAAAACACATCATGAACACCCAGATGCCTATTATCTCTCTTAGTCATAACCTAACATTTTGCCACATTTGTTTCAGGCCTAAAACAAAGCATTACAGGTACAGTTGAAACCCTTTGGGTTTGTCTTCCCCAACTCATTCTTGCTCTTCTCTCCTTATAACTTTAGAATAACCACGATACTGAAGTTGATGTTTGTCCACGCATGAATTATTTTTTTTACTTCTATTATATATGTATGCATTCCTAAATGGTATATTATTTTGCTGTGTTTTAAAATTTGATATAAATGGCATAATTCTTTGATTAGCCTTTTGTGTGTACTTTTTTCCCCAACATTCACTTTTGAGATTTATCCATGTTGATACATGTAACTCTGGCTTTTAAAACTAACATGTGGTATTTTATTGCATGACTATACCACACAATATATAAATCCATTTTCCTACTGATAAACAAAATTATATTTTTATCCATTTTTTGTCATAAACAGTGCTGCAGTGAACATTCTCTTAATTATCTTCTTGGGCATACGTGGAAGAGTTTTCTAAATATGGTTTTAGTATATAATATGCATTGGTAGTTTTACTAGGTGTAAAATTGTTCTTCAAAATGGCTGAAATAATTAAATGCCCTCCAGCACTGTATGAATATTTTCTTGGAATTGTCAGACTTAAAAAAATTTTTTTTAATGTTTATTTACTTTGTGTGAGAGAGACAGAGACAGAGACAGAGATGAGTGGGGGAGGGGCAGAGAGCGAGGGAGACACAGAATCTGAAGTAGGCTCCAGGCTCTGAGCTTCAGCACAGAGCCTGATGTGGGGCTTGAACTCACAAACCGTGAGATCATGACCTAAGCCGAAGTTGGATGCTCCACCGACTAAGCCACCCAGGTGCCCCAGAATTGTCAGACTTTTATTTTTTTTTTAACCTCATTGGCATAAAATGGTATGTAAATGTGATTTCAATTTATATTTCCCTTTTACTTGTGAGGCTGAGCATCTTTTTTTTTTTTTTTGAGGCTGAACATCTTTTTATGTTTATTGGCTATTCCTTGTAAATGGTTGTCTCATTTTTAATTTGCTCAGATTTCAACTAACCTATTGTTAGTTTTTTCAAACAAGTGTTCTGACATCTGCTAAAGATTGCTCACGATATTTTCCATACCAGCCAAGATGTTTCTGGCCTCCAGTAACAGAGCACCAACAAACAGTAGCTTACATAACAAAGACATGTAATTATCTCACATAATAAGAATCATGGCAGTAGGGGGCTCGAGGGTAGGTATAGAAGCAGATTTGAACCCGGCTCTTCTTGTTTTTCTCTTCTGCCAACCTGAGCATGTTAGCTGTATGTCTTGGGTGTCCGAAGACCACTGCTGCAGCTCTGAAGAGCGTGTCCTTATACCACACAGGTTGGAGCAGAAAGGAAGATGGCAGGAGCTCAAACTGAGCCTTTGCCCTTTGCTCTCTTTTACTAGGGTACAAAATTCTTTCTTAGAATTCCCCTGATGCCTGTTGCTTAATATCTCATAGGCCACAACTGGTCACATGTCTGATAAATTAGACAAACCATTGGAACTTGGGTATAGGACTCCCCAGTTGATTTAGGCCAATCCCAGTCCCTCTTGGGAACCGGACAGATTGCAGCCCCCCAACAAAATCTAGTAGTGTGGGGAAAGAGAAAAATGGCCCGAATACCTCTTCTTTCTCAAATCAACAAGGAATCTATCCATTCATTCCTTTTTCCTCCTGGACACCTTCCTTCTTCATCTTTTGTCCAGCTATTTCCTCCCATGGCCTGCTTCACAGCTTTCCCATTACTACTCTCCTCTGTTGGATCTCTTACTGAATGCCACATTTTCCTCTTTCTTGTTTTTATCTCTGTCCTTTTGGAGAAGCCCAAAACTTCAGTAATTTCCTAAGAAACAGTGCATCAGAGATGCATGCTCTGAACCTTGCTTGTGTGCAGTTGTCAATATTCCATCCTTACATTTGATTCACCACTTGGTTGGTATAGAAAGTTTGGTTTCAAATAGTCTTCTCTCAGAGTTTTGGAGGCATTGCTCCATTATTCTTTTATTTCCAATGTCTACGAATCCAAAGCCATCCTGATTCCTGGTCCTTTGATGAAAACTCTCCTTCTCTTCTCAAAAGCTCTCCAGATCTCCTCTTTATCCCTGGCCTTCGAAATTTCACACAGCTGTACCATGGTGTTGGGCATTCAGGAAGCTCTCTTACGCAGACTTCTATCTGCTATTTTTCCATGTTGTGTTTTTTTTAAATTTAAATTTAAATTCCAGTTAGTTAACATATAGTGTAATATTAGTTTCAGGTGTACAATATAGTGATTCATCACTTCCACACATCGTCTGGTGCTCATCACAAGTACTCTCCTTAATTGCCTAATTCCCCCTCCCCCATCTATGTCCTCTTTGGTAACCATTGGTTTTCTGTCTATAGTTATGAGTCTGTTCCTTGAGGCAGACTTCCATCTTGCAGTCATGGGAAATAGTCTTCTTTGATGCCTCTGATAGTTTCCTTCCCTTAATTTTCTCTATGCTGGACTTCTGGAACTCCTGTTGGTTGCAGGGTAGATTTTCTGGATTAATCTCCATAGCATTCTTATAATATTTTTGGCTGGCTTTTCCTCTCTTTATCTTTTTATTTTACTTTCTGTGAGTCTTTTTGGCTTGTTTATTAAGTTTTTAAATTTGCTTTCATACTTTTAATATCTAAGAACTCCTTGTTCTTTAATAAATTCACTTTCATGGCATCATATTTTATGTATAAAATATGGCTCTGAAGATACATTTTTTAGAGATTTTCTTCTGTTTTCTGGATTCTCTGTTGTCTGTAGATTCCTTTTCTTTTGTTTGTTTTTAGTTTGCTTTTATGTCTCTCATGGTGGAATCTTTATTCCTATGTATGATGGCTCCTTGTCTATCCACATTAAAGAGGCAGAACTGAAATACTGGTTAAAAGCTCAGAATGCATGGACTGGCTTGTTGATGAGGGGACTTTGTGTAGGTATTTGGAATATAGAATGACCTTTTGATGGGATAACCTCAAAGCCAAAATATGCAGGCCTTTATTGTAGGACCATTTCCAGTTTGGTCTTGATAGGACCTAACAGTAGGTCTCTGTAGCATCAAGTTTTTGCAATGCTAACTTACTCATATTATTCAAGATGCTAAACTTCCTTAGGCCTCAGTTTCCTTGTCTATAATCAGATGGAATTGGGCTAGTGACCTCAAAGGACTCTTTCCACTGTATGGTTTTGTAATATGATTCAGGACAGAGATTAGTTAAGAGATAGAAGCATATTAGAGGGAATCAACTATGCTAAAATATAAAAATCCTTTGAAGCTGTCAGGAGATCAGCTCCTAAAAATCTAATAAAAATTTTGACTCACTGGGGACATGACTCAATGGGAGATAATTAGAAATAAACCTGGGAGGGAGGACTCAAGGAGGGCTAATATTCAGCAGCAATGCCTTAATTAATTTTGCCTATGCCCTTGGGATGTTGAAGTCACTAGGTTTTGCTGTCTACCTCTGGGAGCTGAATTGCACATGTAAGCTGGACGTTGCTGATTGAATGGGGCATTATAGATCCAGAGAGAAGGAAGGAGTATTAGATTTTAATTTATAATAACCCATCTAAGACCCTGGGTCTTAGGCTGACAGATCCCTACACAAAGGTCAACATCTTGGAGGATTTCTAAAATTAGATTCTTGTTTACTCCTAAGATGATGCTGTGTCTCCTCCCTCTGGGGCTGCATGAGGTTAAGGGAGCCCCAAAAGGTGGTAGGAAAAACATTACTTGGAGATTTCACATTTCTGCACAGGGATTTACTAGGGTATGATGTGTATGTGTATTAAAATTAACCATAAGTCCTAGTTTAAACTCTGTTTGCTTACTTAGACTGTCAATTCCTGCATAATTGGTGCTAGTGTCCCCACTTTTTATGTCTCACTCGTACAATGTGTGCAGTTGGTGTTTATTACACATTCGAGTAAATGCAGCTATTGAGATGCAAACATGCCATAGAAAACTGCTTCCTTTTTCATTCACCTTTAACTCATGTAGAAAATCTATAGGTCACCATCCAAGCTCAGTGTGTTCTAAGCAGGTTGAGGATTGGAACTGAGGCTTGTTTGAAAGATAAATGTACATTTAGCTCCATTTGACGGAATTCCAATGTCACAAAATACCTCGAGGAATAACTTCCCAGCCGATACTCCTTACTTCAGCAGCATGACTGGTCCTGCTGTCACCTCAATATCACATTGCCTGAGTAGAAAATATAGCTAACCTGTCATGATGGTATTTACACAGAACACAAGAGAGAGTGATGATGGGGGAGACATTTAGGGGAGATTTCCTGGATTTACGATATTGATTTTTGTTCTTTGTATGAGGAAGAAATTAACATCTCTCTTCCTGGAAATATGTTCTCCGTAATAAGCCTGGTTAACTTCATGAAATACAGCTTACCAAGTCAGTGATTGCCAAGAAGGGGGACTGGGTTGGATTCAGAGAGGTGCAGGCAATTGCACCCAGCGTTGGGGCTCTATTAGACTGCAGGCAAGGAAGGGGAACATTTAGACTGTCTTTGGTTTTGGCAAAGCTGGTGAAAGATACTCTTTAGTTGGGAAAACCTGTTTGAGAAAGTTGGAGGGGAGAGAGAGGATTTGCATGATAGCACAGACTTGGGGGCTACTTTTTATGCTTTTATTTTGAATAAAGCCATTCACTCATTTATCCCCTGAACAAGCATTTACCAAGGGCTAGACACCATCCTCATCACTAAGGATGTAAGGAATTGTCTTTTGGGAGCTCAGAGACCGGCAGAGGAAACCACCAAAGCCAGCCTCATTGAAGTTGAATATGGGGACTAACTCTTCAGGGAATTCAGGATCAGCGCTGAGCATTATGAAATGGGAAACTTAATTTGGGTAAAGCCTAATGTCTGTGTATTACCTTTTAGTTAAATGGCGCCTAGCACAGCATCTGGCCTGAACTTTGAAATCTTTCCTTCTAAAAATACGCCTTTCATCATTCCTCCCTTTCTTAGTGGTCCGCAGTGATTTCTTATGTAGCCCACAATGAGATAAAAAGCCTATGCCGGAGTTTTAAGGTTTCTCGTACATTAGCTTATCTCCCTGTCTAACCAAATAGGAATAGCCACCCCCTCTCCCCAGGGGGCATGTTTCACCTCTGAAATTGCTCTGTCAGCTGGTGCTCTCAGATGGAATCTTCAGCTTGCTAAAATGTTGGTAGGTAGCTGCTGCCCTGAGGAGCCCTCCTACTCTCTCAGGTGCACCTTTGCCTGGGACCCACCCACCCTTCCACATCCCAGGAAGGAAAGGGTTAGCACCTGGCAATGCAGGGAGACACCAGCCTCAGCACCACCTGCTCTGCATGGTCTGAGCCCAGTCTGGACAGCTGGTGAAATATTTGGCATCCACCCTGTGCAGCCCCGGGGGGCCTACTGTGCACTCTTCCCACCTTCTGTGCTTGCTCTTCCTCTTCCTTGCCTGTTCAAATACTTGCCACTTTTCAAGACCCAACACAGCAAACTCCATCTATGCATTTAACAACCGTTTACTGAAGGCTGTAGTGGACACAACAGTACAAGACAGACATTGTGAGGCCCTCCTAGAGCCTAGAGTTTGGAGCGGGGAGAGAGATGTCCATCGCATAATCATTCAAATGAGTATGAATTGTGTAATGTGGGCCACTACCCAAGGGGTGTGGTAGGGGGTTGGAGTGGTAGAGTCTGTGGGAAACTGCACCTGGACATCTGACTGGGCCTCTATATCCAGGCCCTGGACCTGATATGGAGGTGGGAAAGGGAAGGGGAGATCAGGGATGCCTTCCCTGTGTTCCTGGCCTTTGGGCTGAAGTTTGATATACAAGTGGACATTAACTAGGCATAAAGAAGGGGGGTGTCACACAGTAAAAGTGGCACGTATGAAGGCTCTGGGGTAGGGGAGGTATGTTGTGTTTGGGGTACTGACAATGGCTGGTGTGGTGGCCTGTAGGTCCCCTTTTTTCCCATGGACTGTTCTATGACTCCCCAGAATTATATCCTTATATCCTTTTATTGACTCATTAATAAAGAGATTGATGGCTTCACCAAGCATTAATTTAGGACCTAGTATGCCCTGTGAAAGGCTCTGGGAATACAAAGCCTACTATAAGCACTCATAGTGCTTCTTTACTCTTTCCTTTCCCTTTTGTAGCCCTTAGCCCACTTTTAATTTTTGTTCATTGCTTGTTCTCCCTTTCCTGTACTTCATCAGAGGCTTTAAGTTATGTTCTGAAGGCATTGTCTGTCCTCTTTATTAGACTATCCCTAGACCCTAGAACAGAACCTGGCATATAGTAGGTGCTCAAGATATATTTGTTGAATGAATACTTGTGTTGAAGTAAAGCCTGATGAGACATGGTTGGGACCTTGAGGAGCTTATGTCTGGTAACTGTTTTACATAGTGCTTTGCATTATTCTTTAATTGCTTCATGTTCAGAGGTCTGTCTACTAGACTGTTAGCTCTCAGAGGGTGGGATTTGTCAGTTATGAACTGTGTGCACAATCTTAGTCTAAGAACTCACAAGAATGAAAGGACCTAATTTGAGTCAGAATCCAAAAGCTGATGGACAGAAGTTTGCCAAATAGAGTCAATCCATCATGATAAAACAAAGTCCTTTGAAACTTTCAAGAGTAATTAAGAGACAATGCCAAAGCAATAACAATAGCAATAGTAATAATAATAATAATAATAATAATAATAATAATTTAAAAAAATGATAAAGTTTAACTTGATTCTCTCAGTGCTATGATGCTTTTCCTGTGAATTCCTGTCTTTGCAGTACAGAGTTCCATATTTATTGGGATTAAGGAAGGTATTTAACCTGCCAGGTAAGCACCTTATATATTTTTTATTTTTTTGACATTTGAGAAGCTGAGCAGATGGACCCAATCTCTGGCCCCTTCCCATCTCAGTTTATTGGATCACTGGCTGAACTCTCACATATAGAGGTGACACAAAAAGCTGGTGGTGTTATTATTACCTCTATCTGTGGCTTATTGCCTCCATTAAAGAAAAACAGGTCTGATATGGGATCCTTCAGCCAGGGATCCGAGCAGACTAGCCTGAGCCCCAGGGGATGGCCAGGGGTCATTTTATACCACTGTGAGCCTGATGCAGGAAGTTCTTAAGGGGGAAAACTCGTTAGCCATGGAATGGGATTCTATTTGGGGTTTTGCAGTTCTGCAATAACCCCTCCAGTGACCTTGCCCAGACTCGTAAGTCTGCTGGTCGTGCGCTGGCTGGTTTGGCCTTGTCTTCTGTTTAGGTAATGCCTTCGAGGAAGAGAAGGGGGTGCAGTTCACGGGAAGAAATGAGCCCAAAGGAGATTCTGCCAATTACTGCACCTGTCAGTGTTCAACAACAGATAAAATTAATTCAGAAACCCAAACAGTCTGCAGAAAACCGAACACAATTATCTAAGAAATTAAGTTATACCGTCACCATGACCTTTAATCAATCATCCAACCGTTAATGTTAATTTTGTGATCTAAAAATCATAGTTCTATTTGCATTTTAATGGCTGCTAAATGAGTGTCATCAGGAAGAAATAATGGCAGGGTGGCCTTTTGCTACAAATTCTTCCTTCCTAATGGTGATGCAGAAAGCTAGGAAACAGTGTTTGGAAAAGGTTTTGTTTCGCCTTCTAGCAGATGTATGGAGCTGCCCTTCTCAAATGAAAAAACAAGCAATTCCCCACAAATACCACCACCTGTTGTTATAAATAAATCCAAGCTGTAAAATGGAACGCAAGCTTAATGGCAAAATCATTACTGGCATCCTACCCCCCTCCTGCCAACCCTTCATTATAGCCTCTTAACAACTTGTTTCTCAGTCATGTACCTTTTTAAGCTTCCGACTGGCCATCAGGCACCATCCCTAACCAAGAGAGATGGCCTGTGGATTTGTGGCTAAAAATAAAAAGTTACCAACCTCGGGGAGGATGATCACACATCCGTTTGCCCAGTTTAAATGGCTAGAAAGTGGCTACATGCCACTCCACACTTAGGGTTCCCTTTAAATCTTAATCCAGACATCCAGTAGTGTATTTCACAGCTAATGAACCTAACCTTCAAGTAGGAGCATAAAATACTAATTAAATCAGGGCATCGTGAGGTTATTGGCAGGCTGTTTATAATTTGGCAGAATCTTACTTCTATGAGTAGTTATAGGAAAATTATAAAGCATTAGAATTGGAATGTTGTATAATTATCTTATCTATCTCCAAACTCCTTTAGTTTGTTGTGGAATGTATTGCTCCATCTATAAATATTAATTGTTTAGCAGGTCCAGGATAGGATACTTATTAAAGTATTGTGTTCCTCACCTAAAACTAAGCTTTTGTCTTCCAATATCTTGGGAGAAGGTCTATATGAATTATTTCCTCCAATGAAAGAAGTCTTGAACTTATAAATTTAGAAAGAAAGCTTTAAAAATAAAGAGATTTTCTGAGTAAAGGAAATTCAAATAGGGAAGGGAGGAGAAAAGTATTAAAGATGAATGCTAACTTTTTTTTTTTCTTCCAAGGAAAGGTGGTGGTTGGGGGGGGAAGGTTCCTGCAAAGATTGCAAAACTCTATTTCATAAAAGATTTATTAGCAATGACAGAGGGAGATTGCTGAGTGGAACCCTGATAAATGCCTCGCCTTTTTTCACTGCCTTAAAATTATGGGTTCTGTCCATAAAGTACTGATTAATTCATATTCACTCAATGACATACCCTCTTTTTCTCCCCCAAGCAAAGATTATAAGCATTTTACTTCAACAAATAAAGAACTCTGAGTGGGATGCATACTAATTCATTTAGCTCTAGAATTCGCACTACAATTTATGTAGCTAATCACAGCAAAGCAGGAAAGAATCTTTTCTCTTACTGTGACAAGACCTGCCTGCCTTTCAGCATTCCCCCCCCTAAGGTATTATTAATCTCTAAACTTCACAAAATTGAAGACTTATCTAAGACCCTTTAGAATGGAGTGGCATCATACGTAATGATTCCCAAAGAGAGAGGTTTCTTTCCTTTTTAAAAGACTGACTATAGCAATTGGAGTCTTTTCTCGTTTAAAGAATCCAAAGTAACTGGTATCTGTTCTAAATTTCCAGAGGAAATTGGTGGGATTTTAAACACAGTACTTACTTAGGAATACTGGGTGGTTCAGGGCTAGAAAAGTGGCAAAGTGGAGGGAAGAGAATAGATGTCAGGCAGCAGATGAAGAGTCAGCGGTGGCTGTTGGCTCAGGAGTTTACCTGGGAGAAGTGCAAGGCTTTTGCAGTGAGATGGTCAGGACTTCCCCTGCTTCACAAGGTGGTCTGACAGATTACTTTCGTGCATGTCTCAGAGAGTCAGTGAGTGTTTTCAATTTTAATGAATTTTAAAATTTTGAGAGGAATATGCTCCTATTTAAGATGTTGGAAAATGTAGAAAAGTACTAGCACTAGAATTATTTCACAAGCCAGCACTGTGCTAGACACAGTCCCGGATTAGTAAAGAGTTTTCCACAAAAGAAGGTCCCTTAATTCTGGTTGGGGAACACCAGACTGTAACCTCCATGAGGGTATGTATTGGGTTTGTCTTCTTCACATGGCTCAGTGCTTGGCAGATGATGGATGCTCACTATATATTTGTTGAGGGAAGGAAGTTGTAAGCAACTGGTAAATAACAGTGTGTGTCCCCATTTGATTTTTCCTCATTTTGATGGAGAGACCTGAAAGTATTGGTGTGAATAGCTATCTAGGCTTTTGAGTAATTTCTAAGTAGTTTTGTTAATGAGCTAGTTTAAATAGGTAGAGAATGGCCAGACATCAGGTTGTACTGGGGAGTGGGGGGTACTACTTTCCATCAGAAATAACATTGACCAGGGTGCCTGGGTGGTTCAGTCAGTTAAGCATCTGACTTTAGCTCAGGTCACGATCACACAGTTTGTGGGTTTGAGCCCTGTGTCAGGCTCTGTGCTGACAGCTCAGAGCCTGGAGCCTGCTTCAGATTCTGTGTCTCCCTCTCTCTCTGCCCCTCTGCTGCTTGTTCTGTTTCTCTCTCTCTTCTCAAAAAAAATAAACGTTAAAAAAACTTAAAAAAAATAACACTGACTCAGGGGCAGCTGGGTGGCTCAGTTGGTTAAGTGTCTGACTCTTGATATTGGCTCAGGTCATGATCTCACACTTTGTAAGAATGAGCCCCATGTTGGGGTCTGCACTAACAGTGAGGAGCCTGCTTAGGATTCTCTCTCTCCCTCTCTTTCTCTCTCTGCCCCTACCCTGCCTGCTTGTGTGTACTCTGTCTCTTCCTCAAAAATAAACAATAAACTAAAAAAAAAAAAAACACTGATCTAGTGAATGCTTCTATAGGCCAACTATAGAACTATGCCTAATTTATTTCTTTCAATGCTTACAACAACTCTGGGAGATAGGCATTTTTCTCCCCATTTTAAGTTTGGCTCAGAGAGTGTAAACAATTGCTCAAGACAACATAGCTAGTAAGTGGTGGATCTGGGGTGATTTGAACTCTCCTTTATGAAATTTTAGCACTGTGTTCATAACCACCATGCTTTACTGCCTGGTGTCTAGGTAAGCCAAAGACAGGGTCCAAATATAGCACAGTGAAGGTTGGCATGCAAAAACGTTTAGAAGATCCACCATGAGGAGCCACGTCTAGGGAAAGAACAGGAATGTAGGATTCCTGACCCTTTTAATACAGGGGCTATAGAGGAACTGAGGTCTGGAAGATATTTTGGCCTGGGACTCACACAGCTTTGAGGATGCTGAGTTTTGATCAAGCTGGCAATGAGTGTTGGGAAAGCCAGCAATCAGCAGTCAGGTTGCTGATGACTGGCACTAAGGGACAGGAAACATAGCCATTAAGGGCTGGTACATAGGACTCCGTATTTAGTTATTGGGAAGGTTTGGGCTTCACAGTTGGAAACTTGAGATGTCGGGGGGGGGGGGATTCAGTCACTGATAGAATGAATCATGATTGACTCCATAAGGTACCTTGTTTATAGAGAGGTCATGCTATTTGGATTATCTGGGGACAAAATTAGTACCAGTGCCTGGAATAGAACCAAGAAGGAATCCAATTGATTCAGTTATGAGGGTTGGAAGGTGTGATTCAGTGGGAGGCAGACTAACCCGTGTTTGTTGGGCTTCAGGAAATAGTTACACCTACTATAGGAGACTCAGGTACATTTTTGCTAAAATTAATTGATATGTTGCATATTTTAGGCTTTTTCCTTTAATAATAATGAGTGCTAATAGTTAATGGACATCTGATATGTATCAGGAGCAGTACAGAGCACTTTATTTGCATCTCATTTAATCCTCACAATGATTCTGGGTGGTAAGCACTGTAAGCATCACCCTCACTTTACAAATAAATGAAATGAAGCCTTGGAAGGGTTTAGTAATTTGTGTAAGGTCACATATCTAGGAGGTGTGGAGCAGGGCTAGATGTACCAGAACATCTGGCAGGTCATTAACATACAATACTAAAAATTAAAATTTTCTTATTGTAGTGGGTAAGTAGTCATCACAAGCTTCTCTGGGTATTGGTACACCCAGGAGAGCCCCCTGCCAGACTACCCCATGATCAACCAACTAAAGAAGGGATACTACAACAGAAAATCCCTGGGGTTGTGTCTGCTCCCATTGGGTAGTCTCTTTGCTGTATTGGGTGTACATATTTTGAATATCATCCTTGGGTGGAAGTAGTTTCATTGTATTCATCCCAACTGGTGGGCTAGGATTTAATAAACCTCAACATTCTATAAGAGAATGTATGAATCAACCTGATAATTCATTTTTTTTTAAGTTTAAGAGAGAGAGAGAGAGACAGAGCATGAGCAGGGGAGGGGCAGAGAGAGAGAGGGAGACACAGAATCTGAAGCAGGCTCCAGGCTCTGAGCTGTGAGCACAGAGCCTGACGCAGGGTCGAACTCATGAACCGAGAGATCATGACCTGAGCCGAAGTCAGACGCTTAACCAATTGAGCCACCCAGACGCTCCTCATCCTGATAATTCAGATGCATAAACTGTCCCTGGTATTCCTTCACCAACAGTTGCTCCAAGGAGGGGGCTGATAGTCTTTCTTGTCATTAACCCAACTTCTTTCCTCAGCTTTTTGGATTTTGTCCTTTGTAGATATGTTAATCCCGTTGAAACCTAACTATATTTCCTGCCATTGCTTTCTGTGGTAGGGCAGCTGGTAAAATCTTGGAGGGCAGGTAATGCACTCCAAGAATGTTGAGGTATTTCAGTGTAGTTTAATGAAAAGAGCTGGTATCTAAAGGTAGCTGACTTGAGTTTGAGTTTTGGGTCCATCATTTGTCCTCTTTGTGAACTTGTATGGGCTACTAAGCCTCTTTGAGTCTCTTCTGTTTGTAAAATGAGGGTAATTCTATCTATCCCTTCTAGATTCCTGCCATTCACTTAAATATTTTCACCAGAGAAAGAAATAAATTAATATAACAGTAAAGTCTACTGTACAGTGTATTTGTCTAGTCCTTGAGGGGACTGAAAAATTGGCAGAGAAAGTTATTAATAGTTTCCAAGGTAGAATCCACACCAAATGCTGCACTATTCTCTGCTTCCAAATTGCAATGTGGGTTTTCTCTCTTATTTGTTATGATGGGTTTGTTTACTGACTTCTTCTTGTAGAACTGTCTAGAACTTTTCCAATTTAAGTGATTCTGAAATGACATTTCTAAAACTAGCCCAAGGCTTGTCTCTGCTCTCCCTAGCCTCACCTCACATCCTCATGAAAGCACACCCAGGCTTCATTACATTTGCCAAGATAGACTCAAGTAAATCCTACTGTAGATAAACAGCCCATAAAATTAACCATGGGTGAGCAGACTGCCTCTAAATGCACTCTTTAAAGGGCATGCTCTTTAAGGAGAGAAACCAACCAGGGAATGGATTTGGAGATAATTTGTGTGTTGCAGGTGTGACCTGATAAGGCACTAAAAAGCTCCACTTTATGGTTGTTGAAATGCAGTATGCCCATCATCAGTGTAGCCTACATAAGCAAAGTCATTTATTAAAGCAAGATAAATAGCTCATTATTTGTCAAGAGTAAAAATGAATGGGTATAAAAATAATATAGTAAAACTTTCCAAGTACTTGTTATTTACATTATTTATTAGTCCTCAAAGCTACCCCGTGCATTAGATATTACTGGTCCTCTTTTACAAACAAGGAAATTAACTCCCTACAGGGGTTTACTAATTTATCTCAACTTTCATAGCTGGGAACTGGAGTGGTGGTTCTCAACCCCCAGGAGATGCTTAATACAGTATGGAGACGTTTTTGTCACAACTAGGGGGAAATGCTCCTGAAATCTAGTAGGTAGAGGCCAGGGATGCTGCTAACCATCCTACAATGCACAGGACAGCTCCCTCCATCAAGCAATTATATGGCACAAAATGTCAATAGTGCTCAGTTTGAGAAACTCTGAGTTGAAGGGAGAGGCAATGAACCCAGGTTCTTTTGATTCCTAATTAAATGCTTATTTTTCTACTAGTTTTAAAAGATAACAGTGTAGTTGAACTATCATTGATGATAAGTTTCTCCAAGCTGATGTTGTTCTGGTACATGCTAGTTTCAGCTGGCATTATTTTGTTGGGTCATTGTATCCATTTGGATGGGTTCCTAAAGAGCAAGTTGTTAACTGTTTTGAACATCACCTCTGGGTGTCACATGACCACATTTGGCAGTATCTGATCTGTGGATGGTAGAGAAAGAATCTCCTTATCAAATAACAAAGAGGATACATTCAGGAGAAAAATGAACTGGGGATTTTTTTTCAAGGCTCTCCTTTGGCCTACGCATGTAAATAATAATAATACCTTACCCCACGTATTTAGTGCTTTCTATTCAGAGCACTTTCGTATTCCTTCAACAAATGTTATTGAGAAGAAAGTAAATATTTCTGAGTAGACAGTAGTGACTGAAACAAAGACTTTTGGCCTGTTGGAGCTTAGGTATGAGGGACAGGTGCTACAGACAGTAAGGAAACAAGTAAGCACGAGAAAGATAAGCACTGTGGAAAAGAACAAATAAGCATTATGAGGAGTAAGGGAGTATGGGGGTATGGGTGTTGCCATTTCACATGGGTGGGCAAGGAAGGTCTAAGAGGTAAGGTGGTAGTTTTACAGATCCATGAAGGATGGAAGAGAGTGAACTATGTGGATATCAGGAGCAGGAGAGTTTCAGGCAAAGAGAAAATGCTCTGGGATTGGTGTGTGCTTGACAAGTTCAAGGAACAGCATGGAGACCAGTATGGCTTGAGCTGAATGAGCCAAGAGGGGAAGAGATAGCAACAGGGAGATCTTGTAAGCTACTGAAGAATTTTGGGTTTTACTCTGATTGAGATGGGGAGCCACTGAAGAATTTTGAAGACGAGTGATATGATCAGATATAATTTTTAAAAAATACGTATATTTTAAAATGTTTATTTTGTCATTATTTGTCAAGAGTAAAAATGAATGGGTACAAAAATAATATAGTGCAATTGGGGAGGGACAGAGAGAAAGGGAGAGAGAGAAATCCCAAGCAGGCTCTGCATTGTCAGCCTGACATGGGGCTTGAACCCACGAATCATGAGATCATGACCTGAGCTGAAATCAAGAGTCAAATGCTTAACCGACTGAGCCATGCAGGTGCCCCTGATCACACATATTTTTAAAAGATCAGTTTGGCTCTTGTGTTGACACTAAACTAGAGGGGCTAAGAGTTAAACCCAGGAGACCAATTGCAAGGCATAATCCAGAAAAGGAAAAATAATGGCTGGCAGCAGAGATATAATATTGGCGATGGTGAAATCAATCTGATTCTGGGTATCTTTTGAAGGTTGAGCCAACAGGATTTGCATCATATGTGGGGTAAGAAAGAAAGAGAGGAAAAGAGATGGCTTTAAGGGTTTTGGCCAGAGAAACTTCCCCATTATTGATGGGGAACCTATGGGAGATGCAGGTTTGAGGTAAAAAATCTGGAGTTCTGGTTTGAACATGATAAATGTAAAGTGTTTACTAGATATATGAGTGGAGATGTAGGGTGTCATATCATGTAGCATATAACATATCCAATTTATCCTTTACATGATATCCTTTATCATGTAGCATGTAACATATCCAATGTTATGTCATATTTCTCTTTGACTAAATGCCAGTGTTGAATTCACACGTGCATAGCTACAATGTGATGATTCTATCTGATTCTAGAACCAATGTCCTTCTACTAATGGAGAGTTCTAGATATAGATCAGCATAAAGGAAGAAGTATCTAATAGTATCAGTTCCTAAAAGCTGTCTTTAAACTGTGCTTCTTTATGACCTTCCCTAAAAAGCAAGGGACTGTCAGTCACATTTGGACACAGACAGAACACCTCAAAAAAAATTGACCTCCTAGTTTGGCCCTTGGAATTATTATCAAAGTCATGAACAAAGCAGAGCAAAGAAGCCCAAATAACTCAGATTCTGCCTACTTTAAATATCACCTCTTTTTAATGGTTTCTTCTTCTTTATTCATCTATAGAATTCATAAAAAATGAAACCTTACTCTGTATACTTGCTTGGTTTATTTTTGGCCAATCCTTAATGTTTTCTCTGAAGTTTTTTGTATAAAAAAATTTAAACATACAGAATTGTTCAGTAAACATCCATACATCTACCTCCTAGCTCCTACAATTAATATTTTCCTGTATTTCCTTTGTAAAATATCTTTCTATTCTTCCCTGTATCCATTCATCTGTCCATCTTATTTTTTGGATGCATCCCATGGTAAGTTGCAGCCATCACTACCCTTCACCTCTAAAGGTTTCAGCACACATATCATTAGCCAAGTTCCATATTAAACCCTTGAGTTTTTACATAGGTGGGTCATTTGGTTTCCAGTGGCTCTCTTAAACAACATGTAGTTGACTTTGGGATTTGGATCTAATCTAAGTGTACATGTACATCTTTGAAAGAGGAGCCTATAACCGTATCACATTGATTGTGATTATGGAATGCCAGTTCTTACTTCTGGCTTCTTATTTTATATCTTTCTGTGTGTATGCCTTCTTGACATTTCCCCCTTTCTTCTTTTTTCTTTTAAAGTTTATTCATTTATTTTGATTGAGAGAGAAAGTGCAAGCAGGGGAAGGGCAGAGAGAGAGGGAGAGAGAGAGAATCCCAAGCAGCCTCTTCACTGTTGGCACAGAGCCTGATGCCAGGCTGGAACCCATGAACCAACCGTGAAATCATGACCTGAGCTAAAGTCAAGAATTGGACACTCATCTGACTAAGCCATCCAGGCACCCCCACCCCTTTATTCTTTTATGACCTTTAGTCATTTATTCAAGTTTTCTTTGGTCTTTTTTCCTCCAGTGAACACAGTCTATTTTTTTTCTGACTAGTAGTTACCTTTAAATTAAAACAAATGTTGAGTACAAAATTTTCTTTCTTTTTTTTTTTTTTTAATTATTTATTTTTGAGAGAGACAGAGACAGAATGCGAGTGGGTTAGGGGCAGAGAGAGAGGGAGACACAGAATCCAAAGCAGGCTCCAGGCTCTGAGCTGACTGTCCGCACAGAGCCCAACATGGGGCCCGAACCCACATACTGTGAGATCATGACCCGAGCCAAAGTCAGCCGCTTGACTGACTGAGCCAGCCAGGCGCCCCGAGTATAAAATTTTCTATTCACATCAAGATTAAAGCAGCATTTATTGCCTCCTCTGTTGTGAGATGAGATTATTGAAGCTCCCTTGCTTTTCTTAGGTGCTGAACCATTTCAAAGTTTTGGCTCAAGAAATCACAGACTCAGAGCATGTTGGGTTCTCATTTTGTTAAGAAGGGGAAATCGAGGCCCAGGGGAGGAATAAGACTTTCTCCTTCTGAAAAGCCCCAACTGAGTGGAAGAATGAGAGAGCTGACCCAAATGCAGGGCTTCTTATCCACCTCTACTTTTAGCTCAGACAACACTCAAACAATACTTGACAACTCCAGACAGATGAGAAAATACACTAGTTGTAGAGGATTAAAGAAAATGGATTTCTCAGTTCACTGTAGAAGTTTAAAAGCCTTCCAGGAAATACTTCCATCTCTATGATAAAATTTTTTAGCCTACATTCTATTAATCTTTATGTCCACAGTGGAAAAGCCTTTTGCTTAATAATATCCTCTCAAATATTTGAAGACTATTCTTAAGTCTCCCCATAGACTCCTTTTCTCAAGAATAAATAATCCAAATTCCTTTAAACTTTTCTCATAGATTCTTATTTCCATTCTTTTATTAATCTTTCTAACTTTTCATGAGCTTTCTTCAAATTTTCTGTATTGCTTCTAAATTGTGAAGTCAGGAAAGGAAAAAAGTACTATGATACTGATTATTGAATTCATGCAAACTGCAAGTTCCTTGAGGGCAGGGGTCATTTCTCATTTACCTTTGTGCCCCTAGATTTGGGGTCAGCAAACCTTTTTGTTCTTCTGAAAAGGGCCAGATAGTAAGTATTTTAGGCTTTGTAAGCCAAGAGACAATGTCCTCTACTTTTTGAATAGCTCTTCTCTCTGAAAGGCTAACACTCTTTTTTATGTTTTACATTATGGAAATGTGAAAATCATTCTTAGATGAAGGGCCATGAAAAAACAGCTGGCAGGCCAGATTTGGCCTGTACATGCCAGTTTATTGACTGCTGCTTTAGATCCCAGCACAGTGCATGGTACATAGTAGGCAGTCAGTAATTTTGTTCAATAAAAGAATGCATGAATTTATGGAGATTATTTCATTTTATCTGTCTTCATATTCTTACTTAACACTTCTATTACATTGCTGGTTCAATGAACTTGTCCATTAAGACCTTCAGATTTTCCTCTGCCATACACACCTATGGCCAGCACTTTCAAATGCTGTTTGAAAGTGTTTGAGCTGTTTGAGCTGAATTGGGATGAAGCAGTCCTAAGCAGCACAAATCCATGGGCAGTTTAATCATTCCTCCCTTAATCTAAGATGTGGTAGAGGGCCCCCCACTTCATTTGCTGGTGGCTTTGGATCCCACTTGTAATTTAGTGAGGCCATTTTGAACTTCTGTTTTTCTAGTGTGTTCAGCTGCTGCCCTCGTTACAAATTGTGTACGAACTTAACAAGCAACCCCAAACGAATGTGACAAAATGAAAATCCTAGACCTGTTCAACCCCCTCAACTAAGGTCCCAAGCTCTGTTTCCATTCTTATGACTCCTACCTGGAGCTGGAAAGCTGATTCCTTCTTATTGTCCTGGAATAGATAGGAAGGGATCAGGCAGGGTTTCACAGAGAAGGCTGGCACTAATGGCCAAAGAAAAAAAACCTTTCTTTTCTTTATCCTTAGTTGTTGGGCCTGTAGAGAACACTTGTGACAGCCTGAGGGAATGTGGAGTTCTATATTAGTTAGAAGAATTTCCATTCTGAGCTCAGTTGGGATGAAGCAGTCCTGAGCAGCACAAATCCATAGCATCAAGGGGATGGAGCTGTTCACAGAATGCCTGGAGGCTGATGCCTGGGAGTGAGCACATCTCTACTGCCACCTATTCTTTCCCACTCCCAGTTTCAGATGAATTGATTCCTAGGTTCACAGATGCCTTTTTGACTGAAGCCCCCTATTTATGTGCAGTGATATTACGTGGATACTTGCTGTCTCTTTTGACTGATGGGCCCACCCCTAAACTGCTAGAGGGTCAACAGGGAGCCACGCCTCTTCAGTCCTCATCATCCTGCCTTGGGACACAGAGGGGGCTATTAGATTTAGCCAGATGTGAGATCAAGGCTTAAGGAAAACATGGGAAGGGAGTGCTCCTTTTTCTCCAAGCTCCAAGCTATAGGTGGTTACAACTTTCAATCCAAGGGAACTGGGAAATGCTTTACCTTGTTTCCCTAGGCATGATATGTGTTGCCCATTGCCCATTTTATATAGTCCTCTCTTCACTTCCCCTCTCCTCCTGTCTGTATTGCTGAAATTGCTGTGATTGCTACCATTTAAAATGTCCAGGAAAGCTGCATTTATTTACAATGACTTTCTTCTTAACCAGCTGGGGGAAGTTTCAAAATAACCAACCCAGTGGTGGATCAATCTTTAACGTTTCTTTCAAATGTTGAAGTAAAGAAAATGATGACAATTTTAAGGCTCTATTAGGTGGAAATGATCTACGAGGGATGGCGGACAGCTGAAGGTCACAAATCAGGCAGCTGCCTCTGGCTCAGTGACTCGGAAGTGTGGAAGGCAATGGGAAGTGTGTTCCCGAGTTTTATGAGAGTCTAAGTTTGGGAATTTATCAATGTATGCCTGGGATTTGCTGTAATGAGCCTCTTTACTCCTCTGCTAAAACAAATCAGTGTCTGATTAAAAGCTGGCTGTCCTTCCTTAGATACAGATATTAATTTATTTTGATTTTAGGGGAAAATATCACATCTTTGTCTGGCTTATCTGATAAATAGCCTCATTTGCATGTAGGATCATGCTTATTTCTCACCTGGTTAAAATAACAATGTCAATGACACTGAATATTCATATTTTCCATTATTAATGTTTGGAGAGCTTCTTTTAAGATATTTTAGAATCTGAGTATACTTTTTCTTTTTCTATTTTTGTTAGAGATCCTTCTCTATCCTGTGTGTCAGTCAGGATTGGGCTTGGTCATGCTGGGGCAGCAAAACCACTTCAAAATCTCAGTGGCTTGAAACAGTGGAGGTTTATTTCATTCTTATGCTACATGACTGTCATGTCCAGCATGGGCTATGCTCCATGATGTTTTCTGTCAAGAGTCCCACCATCCAGATCAGGGAGTGGCAAACTTATTTTGGTAAAGGGCCAGATGCTAAATATCTTAGGATTTTAGAGAGTATATGGTCTCTGTTGCATCTACTCAGCTTTGCCATCGTAGTGCACAAGTAGCTATGGATAATACGTAAAGGAATGGGCATGGCTGTGTTCCAATAAAACTTTATTTATAAAAATGGACAGTGGGCTGGATTTTGTATGTGGGTGTAGTTTGCTCATCTAGTGGTGGGGAGAGGAAGGAAAAGTGGCAAATCTTGCACCAATTGTTTAAGGCTTAGCTTCCATTCATATTTCCTTGACCACAGCAAGTCACATGGCCATGCCTAACTTCATGGTACTAAAGTGCACAGTCTTCATTTGTACCTGGAAGGAAAACTGGAAGTAACAGTGAACAGCACCAATGTGATATTTTTCTTTAAGCCCACCAAGGCTCTGAATCCCTGCACCAATCTGAAGTGAGATTAAATGTATCCATCTAATTCATTCTTTGGTATTTAGATTTCTGGTTAGACTTCTAGAATCCAGAGTGACCACATCTTTCCCTTGGCCTTTGTTTTTTTCTTTATAGCCACAGAAGTCTGGGGCTCTCTCACCTTTCACTGGGACAGGATTGGGCCGAGGTCTTGCTGACCACCTTGGGCATGGTAACCTCGCTTTGTGTCCCTAGGGGAGACCAACAGTCCCCACCTTGAGGGGCTCCTGGGCCTTCCCTTGTCTTTTAGCATCCGTTTCCTTCTAAGTTTTGCAAATCAGGAAAGAAGATGTCACTTCATCCAGGAGAGGGCACTGTGCGCAAAGTCTAGAATACTCAGTTCCTTCTGGTAGAGGTACAAATTAAGGATTAATGAAACCCATATTCAAACACTCAAACTATAGCACCTATCATAAAACAAACCAAAACACCACACTAGGAATGTACTCTATAAAAAGGGAAGAAATACAATTTATTAACAACTTGTACATTCCAGAAGGTACAAACTGCCTCGTTAAATCAAGCAAACATTTTTAATGGTTGCACCTCTTCTACAACATGAACTCAGTCTCTTTGAAACAAAGCCTGCCCTAGTGTTGGCTGCTTAGATGAGGTCCCAGGGACCTTGGGGGCCAAGGCTGTAGGAAAGACGGGGAGGTTAGGTCCTATTGAAAAAAGAATAATTTGCCTCTTTTGGGCATCTTTTCCCACAGGAAAGTGAATAACACTTTAGAGAAACTGAGTACAAAATGTGGGAAGCAAACGTAACTATATTCAATGGTTCCCTAAGTGCTACAGTGGAAGATACCAACAGTTTGTAAGTGGGAAAACTTTGAAAAGACAACTTGGTTGTAAACTTTTTTGTCTTACCCTCTTGGTTCATCTGTACATAAGCATCTATCTCTCTGTAGTGTGTTCTTAATGGAACCATACAGATCCTTCTTTGCTGCAAATATCCACCTAGTCGCTAAGCTTTCTCCTTGGATCCTGAGTATGACTATGACCATTGGGTTACTAATCCCTCTCTGCTCCAGTCTTCTTTTCTCTAATACAGGCATAATTACGGTGCCTACCTCAGAGGTTGTCATGAGATTCTTATTATCTTGCATCCTTTTTTGTCTCTTCAGCAACAAAGAGTAAGGTGTTATGCAACCAAGTGGACATTTGAGAGAACTGGAGGATAGGTCACTGCAGTAGCAGGTTGGAACAGAAATAGCAAAAGCTAGAGAAATACAATTGATCAGTTGATTAAGTCACAGTTCTTTAAGTCTGCACTGTGAGAAATTTCAGACAGAGAGATTGAGAAATCTCTGCAGTTGGAATGTTAACTCAAATTAAAAGAAAAAAAGAACAGTTAAACATGAATGCATATAAATTAGCATGGAAAGCAGATTGGTGTGGGACATGAAAGAGAATTAGCACAGCCCAGAGAAAATACATGGTGACCAGGGTGGAAATAAAGGAAGACCAATCAAATGAGAACAAGCAAAGGCTATTTATTCAGAGCTTGATATAGTAAGAAAGTTAGCCATTATCATTTGCATTTGGCAGACTCAAAGGCAGGGAGAGGAGTGGGAAGGCTTTATAGTGGATAAAAGAGGTGGCTTCGGGGATGCCCTGATTGGAAGCTGTTGGCATGAGGAAGCTGAAGTCAGGCTGGAGCATCCTATGGGATTGGTTAAGGGTATATACTTGACTCTACTCTAGTTGGTCCTAAGTTGGAGTAGGGATGAAAATCAGGAAAGCTGTTAGTTATTAATCAAGCCGTGGCCATTTGGAGCCAATCAGGGGTTTCTGATTGGCTTCCTGGGCCAGTTGCTAGAGATGCTGTTCTGACTTCCCACGAGGCTGACTTGCTGTGTCTTCTTACTGCCCAGACATCTCTGTCTTGTGGTTGCCTTCTCAGTCACATGACCAATGTCTGTACTTCTTACCCTGCCAGGAGCTACTCTCGGGATCAGAAACAGTCCAGCTGCTGCTCACTCTGGGATTTTTCTGTCCAACTAGTTCACGTGTCTTCAAATACCACTAGATGAACAATGATACTGGTGTAAATCTGAGCAGTTAACGTCCTAGCTAGAAAGTGTGGATTTAGTCTTAAATTGCCTTTTTGTCAGGGTACCCACTCCTCATTCTGGGCTGTGTAGAGTCGGTCCTGTAGCATGGGCCACTTCCCGGATACTTATTATATATTAGGAATTGTGGTAGGGACTAAGGAAACAGATGTATGAGACTCTGGTTTCCAGGAGGGGAGATGCCATACACGTAAAGGAGAGGAGACAGTGCCAGGTCTTACATTCTGAATGTGGGGTTAGCCACTCCTCTTTTTTTTCTGAGAAACTGTCTCAGTCAAGCCTACCACTTGTCACAGCACAGTGGAATTGAAAGCATGTTGCTGTTTATTCCACTGGACTGTGATTGCTGGCAGACGGGGACTGACTCTCTCACAACTGCTGTTTTGGCACCTCAGCTGACATCTGGTTCATTGTAGGCAGGTTAAGAATTTGAGCTACTTGGTCAAAGAGAAGCAAGTTTAAGCTTCAGCCCTTTTACGTATTAATTATGAGAACTGGAGCAAGTGACTTAGCCTTTCCTAGACCTTGTGTTTTCATCCATAAAATGGGGATAATGATAATTATAACAATCCACTGTACCTCATAGATCATTTCCACATCATTGGCACATATTAAACACTCAATAAATATCTTCTGCTACAATTATAAATTCAATTTGCCTTGAAATTCCAGTGGTACAGATGATACATATTCCAGCGTGGAAAGGAAGGAGGGATTGCTAGAGCACATCCTGAAAGTTGGGTGTTTTTCTGGGGTGGAAGCCAAGCAAAACCATTCCAATATTATGTGGCACCAGAGCGAGTGCTAACATTATGTAGCATTTCTGAATGGCACATGGTAAAATAAAACATCTAGTTAATGATGAGGGCATGAAGAACATAAGTTAAAACATTTGGGAATTTCTGTTCCACACCTCAAATGTTGGCATTCACCTTTCCACAGATGCATAGCAGAATCCTGATTTATTTACGGATGTTTCAGCACAAGGGTCTTGACTGTGGGGAGAGTTGAATAGGAGTTGTTGATTGAGTATAAGGAGGAGAAGAATTTAATGAAATCCATGTTACAGATGAGAAAGCTAGGAGGGGCTCTAAGCCTAAATACTCCCATTTCATATATTAGTGCTGTGAATCTTAGTTTCTCCAAATGAGGATGTTACCTTGTGAGAACTGAAGGCAGTAACAAATGTGAAAGCACCAACACAATGCCCAGTGTTTCCTGAATACTGGAAGTATTTCAGTATTATTTTCCTCTTGTATTCTTTAGTGACAGAAATAGTAACACACTTAGAAAATGTACAGAATACTAGAATAGTTATCCTGAGATAGGAAATGAATATTTCCTTTTCTTCCACTATAATAGAATCCATCATTCTTAGATGGGCCCATGGCCACTTAGAAGAATAACTGCATTTTCCAGCCCCTTTTGTAGTAGGTGTGGCCATGGATGGCGGGCTATAAGGGAGAGTGGAGTGTGAAATCTATCAGATATTTTCTTAAATTTTTTTTTAATGTTTATTTATTTTTGAGACAGAGAGAGACAGAGCATGAACGGGGGAGGGGCAGAGAGAGAGGGAGACACAGAATCGGAAGCAGGCTCCAGGCTCTGAGCCATCAGCCCAGAGCTTGACGCGGGGCTCGAACTCACGGACCACGAGATCGTGACCCCAGCTGAAGTCGGATGCTTAACCGACTGAGCCACCCAGGCGCCCCTATCAGATATTTTCTTAAAGAGAAATAGAGTGTCTCTTCCTTCCCTCCTCTCTGCTGCCTGAAATGCTGACGTGATGGCTGCATGGACCAATTGTCTGGACTCCATGGCATGGGCCTCACTGGAGAGTGCAGGTGCCTGGGTCCTTGATGACTATGGAGCTACCTCAACACTGGATTGCTGATGCCTACTGGAGAGAGAATACACCTCTGTCTTTTCAAAGCCACTGCTGTTTGGGCTTTTGGTCCCTTGCAGCAAAATCCAATCCTGATAATTATTTCATCATGGATATAATCATTGAAAGACAGGGCTTTAAAGGGACCTGAACATTTTAGGAGACAAAGTCAAGGCCCAGAAAGAATGTGAGTTCCTCAAAGAACTTATTAAAAAAAATTCCATCAAAATAAGGAAAGAAAACAATCAAGTTTATTGGTTTCCAGTACAAAGGCTGGCCAAGTCAAAGCTTTGATTTCATAATATTCATCAATGAAAAAGACATAGACAGTGTTAGCATGGACAAGTTACTGTATTCTAAACTTCTCTATCATTTTGGACCATGGCTGTCTAGGATTGCTAAGAATCCCCAAGTAGTATTACAGTAATAGGTCTCCTTTTAGAATGGATTTTGGATGGCTTGTGGTAGTGCAATTATGTGTATTGGATGCTTGTACTAAAACACACATTTTATTTTATTTTTATTTTATTTGTTCTGAGAGAGAGAGAGAGAGCGAGCATGCTCGTGTGAGCAAGTGGGGCAAGGGCAGAGAGAGAGAATTCCAAGCAAGCTCTATGCTGTCAGCACTAAGCCCGAAGCTGGGCTCAATCCTACAAACTGTGGGATCATGACCTGAGCTGAAATCAAGAGTAGGACACTTAACTGACTGAGTCATCCAGGCACCTCCTTACTAAAACACACATTTTATTTTATTTATTTTTTTATTTATTTATTTTTTTTAATTTTTTTTTTTTTCAACGTTTTTTATTTATTTTTGGGACAGAGAGAGACAGAGCATGAACGGGGGAGGGGCAGAGAGAGAGGGAGACACAGAATCGGAAACAGGCTCCAGGCTCCGAGCCATCAGCCCAGAGCCTGACGCGGGGCTCGAACTCACGGACCGCGAGATCGTGACCTGGCTGAAGTCGGACGCTTAACCGACTGCGCCACCCAGGCGCCCCTAAAACACACATTTTAAAAATTAGGACTCTGCTTATAGCATAATCCTATGACTGCATTTGTATCTCATTATTGATAGTTTAATAATTACTAATGATTTGATAGGTTTCAAAAGAAATTGGTATAAATCCTCCCCCTCATCTCTGGAATAATAATTTGCTTCATTTTTAATTGCTGTCCACAGTGTAGTTGGTGGCTCATCTACTAGAGAATGAGCCCATCTTAATTGTAGTACTATATATTATGAAGTGTTTGTTACCTTGGAGGCTAAGGTCAGTCAGAGTTATTTTGTTACATGAGTCTTCCCTTTATGTATAGCTCTTGGTTGATTTGTAGTGTAAACATCTTCCTTATAAGGGGATCCATTAGAAGTTATTCAAGTAGCTGATGAGGTTAACTCTGCTTCCCACTTCTGTGAAGGCTTCTCTGGTGTTTCCGTTGCAAGCAGTTTTGAATGGCTTTCAATAGCTATAGTTGGTGCCATCAACTTGACCTTGAATTTAATATTTTGTATTTAGAAGTTTACATTAATGACTTTCTTTTGCTTCATTGTAGACAGTTTGGTGTCTTGTACATAGTAGATACTTAAATGTTCCTTTTTATCCCATCACCATTCTGTTCCCTATAGATAGTTATTGGACTATCATGTCATGTGTATCTTTTCTCTGTATGTGTTTTTTAAAAAATGAAATAATAAACACTTGTATAGAACTTAGTATGCTCTAGGCTCTGTTCTAAGTCCTGTATGTATAATCATGAACATTTATTTAATTGCCACAACAAGCTTAGGAGTTAAGGACGTTTATCATCTCCATTTAATAAAAGAAAGAACTGAGGCACAGAAAGGTTAAGTAACTTTTCTAAGGTCACACAGCTACTAAGCAGTGAGGTTGGGATTTGAACCCAACCAGCTGAGCTCTTGAATCCATGCTCTTGATCACATTACCAAAATGTGCACTGTTCTTTGTGTGTCTGTGTTTTCAATTTATGTAAATGGTATTGTGTAAATGGCACTTTTATAAATCTCATTAGTTTCTTAACACTTTGCCTGTAAAAAGTACCCATGTTGTTTTGTCTACTTAGGATCCATTCTTCTGATGGCTGTGACCATCCATCGCATTTTGCCTCTCTATTCGCCTAGTGCTGACTCTCCAGTTTCCTATAGCCACAAATAATGCTGCAATGAACATCCTCCCACAGGATCTTTGGGAGACAATCTTTGGGATATAAACCACGATTTTTCTTTATATAGAAAATGTGTGCCTCCTATGAAACAGAAAGCTGGTAATTTTAGAGCCCTTTTCTGAAAAAAAAAATTGCTTATGCCATTGAAAGCATGTCTCAAGCACTGTTCTAAGATATAGGGTCCATCTCAAGGTGGAATGTAGAAATTCATTTATATGAAGTCAGAATCCTTTTAATTATTAAATAATCACTTTGTAAATGTTGATTCATGCCACTCATATGCTAGTAAGTACTGGAGGGGTGACACAGAATAGCTAAGGCATCCTTGGTCTCAACGTAATAAAGGGATTAAGGATATGGACTTGGCTTTAGGGAGATGTGGGTGCAGGGATCACCTCTGTTACTTGTCCTTGTGTGAACTTGTGTCAAGCTTCTTAAACCCTCCAAGGCCAATTGCCTCATGTTTACAATGAGGATAACAGATGGTTGTTGTGGAGATTAAATGTTATTGGGATTAAATTCAAATGGACGTAATTGTTTTTGTTGTGAGGATTAAATGAGATAGGACCTGTCTCAGAACCTGGCCTGAAATAAGTGTTTGTGAGGGTAGGATAATCCCTCCCTCAAAAGCTCCTAGCCCTAGTGGAGAAGACAGGTATAGACCTAAATATTCACAGTGCAGCGTATAAGGGCTGTGGCAGCAACACATACAAAGTGTGGTGGGGGCCCAGAGGAAGGCGTGCTGAAGAAAATATTAATAGTTACCATGTATTCCATACCTACCTTGTTCTAGACACTGTCTGTGTGTTATTTTATTCTGGCCTTCTAAGGTGGATGTCAGTATTTCTATTTAATGGAAGTAGAACCCAAGGCTTGATGCCAACTTGCCATTCAAAGTCACTCAACCAGTTGTGGGCTAGTGTTTGAATCCCTGCCTCACTGACTCCAAAGCCTGTGTTTGTTTCAACTATACCAAAGAGGAGCCAGAATTCGATCTGGATCATTAAAGACGAGCAGGCATTTTTTTCTAGGTGGACAGACCATGAAAACATTTTTCATGGCATTTTTACTTTGGAGTCTTTCCAAAGAACCAAATTTTTTGTTCTTTCATTGACATTACAGACATTTACCCAGAATTTATTCTGGCTGACTGCTAGCAATGCAAAGACTAAGAGATAAGGTCTCTGTCTTCTAGGGGTTTATAATCCGTTCAGAGAGATGGCTGCATTCTCATATGCCATCCATAACCAGATGGGTAATGATGCAAGGTTACATAAATTACATGCCAGGAAAATGGTAGGGGTATCGAGTTGAGTCCAGAAAAGGGAGACAGCACTGAGGAGTAGATGGGACAGCAGTTGGGTTGCAATTGAAACAAAGAGGGGAGTGGGTTGGACACTTGGAGTAGGTACAGTAGTGTTATAGGTAATGCAAGGGTTGCATTTAAAAGAGGGGCACATAAACATAAAATACACATATGGAAAGTCATATTTTACTCTCAAATCTTTCTTAAGTAGACAACAGCGTATGGGCTCTTATATCGATTCTGTGGGGTGCATGCACCTTTCAAGCTCAGTAAGTCACTTTTCCCTGCAGAGTTAGCACTAATTGCTGCTTCTTTGGACTACAGAGCCTCTTTCAGCCCTCAAATTTCTATAGTTGGCTTGCCTTTGAGAGGGTGTTAAACAAAAATAGCACTGCTTTAATCATTAAAGTCAACTAGGTGAGGCAAGATGCCTGTGCTATTGGGAATATGAGGTATTGGGGATTGGTAAAGGACAAGGAAGTGGTCCTTTGCTTATGTGGCCAGCTCTTTGACATCTTTAAGCTCTATCTCAGTCTGCTGAGGACAAGCCCAAGTGAGCTCAAGCATGGAGGAATGATCACATTTACATTTCTGATGTGCATAGATAAGCTGATACGAAAGCATGTCAAATATTGAGGAGGTAGTTTAAGGTGCTGATGTTCAGTTTGAGGAGAGGGAAGTAGGTAGCAGAGTGAACTTCATTTGACAGGGAGACACAAATCTGTGTAAGTCTCATGTGCCGTACAATGGAATGGAGGAGTGACTAGGGTATGGGAAGATTGCATGAAGACTGAATTCTAATAAATTTAACTTACTTAGGATGAGACATTATGTACAAGTGGAGTTATGAGGATTCACACGGGTACATTTGGGTTTGTTGGGAGAAGAGGATTTGGGGGGAACTAGAGATAAATTTGGAGAGGGACTAGGTGGTGGAAGACTGTAATGTATAGGATAAGGGCTCAATCTTTTAGGTTGGCATGTTGGTGTCTTTGCGTATGCCTGATCAGGGAATTGCCATTTGAAAATAAAAATTTCTGGAAAACTAAATGGGCGATTATGTGTAAGCTGGATTGGTTGGGAACTGACAGCTAGTGTCCTGGAGCCCACTTGGAGGTGGTGGCAAAATTCTGGTGAAAGGCAATTAAGGCCTAGAAATAGTGATGGAAGAGAAGAGGAATCAGCATAAGAGAGTGAGAGATCTGAAGAGAGTTATGAAGGATCAGTAGAGCTTTGTAAGCCTGAGTTGCACTGGGAACAGTCACATCACCATTATAATCACCAACTCCAAAGTAAATCCAGACTTGCCTCCCTTGCTTCCTAAAATCCATGCAACTGGAATCTTTTGTTGAGGTTGAAGGGGATCTCTGAGCTAAAAACCAATTGAAAAATAAATGTAGAATTTACAGGGAGGCAAAACCTTGGATTGCTGTCTAGCAGCAGTGGACTGGAAGACACAGCTCTGGACCATTGTCAAGCAGGTTTCCTATCATATTTCCTCTAAAACTAGAACTTGGGACAATGCATCACAGGGAAAGTCTAGGTCAGTTACTGTGCTGGCCAACTATGGTGTCCCTGGTGGTGTGGACAAAGGGTGCACACCTGAGGGAACCCACCCCAGTAATAAATGTGGACTCTTCCTATCCATCCAATCAGATGTATGGATACTCTCCATTTGGAGGGGAGTAGCAAGGGGTAAAAGGGGTAGGACATGTCACAAGCTTTACTCTATGGGAAAGGTGCAGTAACATGCAGCTATGCAAGGAGAAGGAAATGGATTTCCCCTGACATGGCTGGATATGATTGAAGATGAGAATAGAATCGGGAGGAAAATCCGTCCAGACTGCCCCACAGGAGTTATTTAATGAACCGGGTTCACCCATTTTGAAGGCAAAAGCTGAAGCACTCACCAGCAATCTCAGGAAGAAACACAATGGACTGGTGATTGGTATTGGAAAAGTGGCCTCATGAGTATGTCCTGGTTAACCACTTATCTGCTCCCCCATGAGGCTCACTCCATAGTCTCTGCACATATTCTTGGTTGTCCATGGCCTGGATGCTTAAGCCTGGCTGGTTAAGAGAGCAACATTTTTGTAGTCATAAGAGAAATCCTTCCTTCTCCTGTTTTTGTTTTCTTTTGTTTTGTTTGTCTTGATCCATAAAATAGGAACATCTACTTTATGGAAGAATGGGAGACTTGTGAAGGGAGCCTCTGTCCCTTTTTCTGTCCCCTTTCCTGGCTGGGAAGAGAGTCATTGTGTTTGAAAGTCTGATCTATCTGGGCTATCTGTCTCCCAGCACCCTGTTCCCCTCACATGGCCATTCTCTGTCCGTCCGTACCATAAACTCAGTAGAGTGGATCTGTTTTTTGGAGGGAGGCCTGGCATTGTGGTTGGCAAATCAGTTCTGGTCACAGGTCAAGGCAAGTTCTCCAAGTTAGCTTTATTGGAAATAAAGCTGATCATTTCAGCTGTGTAGATCTGGATCTATCTCCATAATGAGTTCAGAACCTGCTAGAGAAGAGGTGTGATTAAATAGTATCATCTCTTAAATCCCAACATCCACATCAATGTAAACATCCTAATTGTGAGATTCTTTGGAATTTTCTTTTTCTTTACTAAAACATTTACTAAACCAAGTAACCACTATGAGCTTAGATGACAAATGCGTTTAAATAGTCATGGTTGGCCATGATACATGGTATGTAGGGCCACAGGCAACCAAATGGGCACATGTACCCACAAATATAAGACACTTCTATACAATGAACACACTTTAATCCCAGGACCTATAAAGGAATCTGCAGATTATATGTATATATGTAAAAAAGTATGAGACCTTGCCATTTGTGACAATATGGATGGATGTAGAAGGTATTATGCTAAGTAAATAAGTCAGACTGAGAAAGACACATATCCTATGATTTCACTCATGTGGAATCTAAAAAACAAAACAAATGAATAAACAAACAAACAAACAAACAAACAGCAGAACCAGACTTGCATATACAGAGAATAAACTGATGGTTGCCAGAGAGAAGAGGGTGAGAGATGGACAAATTGAGTGAAGGGGAGTGGGACATAGAGACTTCTAGTTATGGAATGAATAAGTCATGGGAATAAAAAAGCACAGCATAGGGAATATGGCTAATGATATTGCAATAATGTTGTATGGTGACAGATGGTAGTTACACTTATGGTGAGCATAGCATAACATGTAGAGATGTTGAATCACTATGTTGTACAGCTTGAAACTAATGTAGCACTATGTATCAACTATGCTCAAAAAACTAAAAAAAAGTATTTATGGACATGTAAGTGCACATTCGTGTGTTCACACACCTATCACATGCACACCTGCTACCACATGCATATACTATGTGCAAATACACCCACATCATATGCACAGTGAACACATTCACAGTATCACATGCACAAACACACATTGTGCATACCCACGCACTCCACGCAGACATTGCACATACAAATATATATGATAAATGTAGTTCCACATCACACCCCCACATGTACACACATAACACATGAACACATACACGTCACACATGTACACCACATACATACAGAAGACTCACACAAACAGTCTCAACTCCCAACTCCACCAAATACTCGTGGACAGATATACGTAACACTGCATACACTTGTAACCCAGCACCAGATGCAGATTTATAGAAAGCTCCCTGACGCATTCTCTCTCTCTCTCTCTCTCTCTCTCTCTCTGTGTCTCTGTCTCTGTCTCTGTCTCTGTCTCTGTATTGTATTCCTTTCTCTCTTAATCCCAGGGTCCATATATATTGGACTACACAAAGCACACACACAGACATAGAGCAAAACTCTGAACTCATGTAAAAACAACCGCTCAGACCCTGGGAAGCTCAGCCTTTGTGCATAAGCCCCTGCGTCTGTGGACCACTCCCCCCCTACCCCCAGGAAGCCACATTGACAAAGAAGCACCTGCTCCCAGGCCAGACATCTTTATTTCTTTTTGCCTTTGATTAAGTCTCACAATAAAATGGTGCACCAAGGGGCGTGACATTACAGTGTCATTAAAGTGAACGCTTCACAAGGAGCATTGCCTGAACTGAGATGCTTCTGATGTTTGTATTTTCACTGAATCTTTGAGTCCAGCAGATGGAAAAAATTATTGTGGCCAGAGCTTAAGGAGGCCAGCTTCACCTGAGAGGTGAGCAGGTCAGGTTACCCAGAGCCCTGACCTAATTTCCTTAAGAAAAGGTAAAAGAGTTGAAATGCTCAACACAAAATCAGTAATCAGGACTCACAGGACAAAACACACACACAATTACAAAGAAAGTCGACCTTGTAATACAAAGAATATGGCTAAATTGTTTTTCCTTCATTATATATCTGCTTTTTCTAATTGTGGATTGCCATGATTTCCCTCCCTCCCCACCCCCCAAATTCATTTGCATGCATTTGCACAGACACATACACACACAAACACAGATATTTCTACCTCGGTTCTTTTAAAAATCAAATCGGGTACAAATAGCAGTTTGTTCTAAGGGAATCCTTTTCATGTGTATATTTAGTGAATTTGGAGCTTTCCAGACCATGGGCTTTTGCTAAAAGTAGCCACTGCTCACAGATGAGACACCATACTTCTGTTAATGTCATTAGCAGGCAGAACATCAGCAGTGTCTACAAAGCTCGGAGCAGAGGAATGCTACCCAGGGGAACCACATGATGCCAAAAAATGTGAGGTGATAGACTATTTTCATCACTACCTCCACAGGCTGGCGTCCATTTGTAAGGGGCTGCCTTGTGCTGATGGGGAGGGGGGTAATCAGACAATCCGCTGGCAATTTCCATTGTCCTCAAAGACACATCATCTCCAGGAACAAAGCCCTGGGTCGTACCGTTTGTCCTGAAGAAATTCCGATAAATTTTTCTTTTTTAAAAAAGCACCTTTTCTTTGATTAGCCATAATAAAAGCTTTTCCTTCTAAATATATGTCCTTACACATCAAAAGCCTGAGATGAAAAATTCATTGTCATTTGCAAAGAATAGTGTCTCTTTGTGACTAGTTATCTGTTGAACTGGATGTTATGAAGTCTCTTTGAGGGTTGTGATAGCAACTAGAGTATTCTGCCTCTTGTGACAAACATGCTTGAAGGCATAAGTATGGGGTGTGGGCTGGGGTGACCAGCACATTCTCCCAGACCTACCAGATAGTCCATGGGTTTTGTGTATGCAGGAAACTTCCTCTCCTTTACCCTGTTTCAATGGAAATGAGACTTACATCAAGTGAGAAGCTGTTCCTATGGTTAGAAACCTCTGTCCTTGTCATCCAGTCTGGATTTACAAATAGCTGTCTTCTGTTGTTTGACTTTCTGAAATCAAAATTATGGATGGGGCCATAAAAATGACAGAAGAGCATTAGAGGGCTGTCCCCAAATACTTTGAAGTGATTAAGGATGACTTTCTAATTAGAATAAACTTCATCATACTTGAATTCTTAGCCATCTTTTAAATTGTAGCAAATTTTGTTTTAAGAAACAAAAGCTAAGTGGTTGAAGGAAAATGATCCTGATTTAAAAACTTATTTGATTTAAAAATCATAATTCCAAGGAAGGAATAGGAAGCTATTGTTCAATGGGTACAAAATTTCAGTTTGGTGAAACGGAAAGAGTTCTGGAAATCAACGGTGGTGATGGCTGCACAGCCATGTGAATATCCTCAGTGCCACTGAAAGTGTGCACTTACAAAAGATTAAGATGGTAAATTTGATGCTATGTGTATCTCACCGCAATTAAAACAATAAATAAAAAATAAAAAAATATAATTCCTGGGTAAGTGCTGGTAATAGGATAAATATACGTTTTTTTGGTAGGTGCTGTGTTAGAAGTCTTGCCCCCTAAAAGTCCTGCTTCTCTTATTTTATAAGTAACAGTTTTGGTAAGTCTCTTTGAAATTGACTTACTAATGTTGCTTTGTGGATAAAGCACTGCATCTAAACTTGTGCAGTTGCTAATGTGATCTTTTGTTTTAACCTGATATAAACTATGGCACTCTAACCAAATCTTTAGAGATTTAATTATACAGGAAAATATTCTTAACCCTCTCGTTTTAAGTCAGCTGGTTTGCTACTCATTTATCTTTTAAAATAAAACCTTTGGCTTCTTTTGGCTTTCTTTTTGCTGCTTTACTCAGTTTTATGTCACAATACTCTTTCTCTTCATGAAACACTTGAATCCACACCCTGTAAATGCTGACTTTTCAAAGATTGTTTTTTTTTTCTTTGCCAGTTGAGAGGCTGTTGGGAGTGGGGGAAATAACAATGGGTATGGAGCTAGGAGACCTGGGTTTAGTTCCAGCTTTGTGAATTACAGGCTTATTTCTTGGGGTTCCAGTTTTCTTATCTATAAAATGGAGGTAATAACTACTCTACTTGCAGTGTTGTTGAGAAGTTCATATCACATAATAATAAGAAATACTATTTATTCGGTGCTTACTATGTGTTAAGCACTGTTCTAACTAACTTATGGGTATCACCTAAATTAGCTAACCTTCCCATCAACATGGTGGAACTCTTTATCATGTCCATTTTACAGATGAGGAACTGAAGCACAGAGAGGTATGGAAACTATCCGAGGTCACAAAGATCGTCCATGGTAAGCTTGAATTTGAACCCAGACAGTCTGCTTGCTGAGGCTGTTCTTAATCACAGTACCATCCCGCCTTCATCAGATGTGAAAATGCAAAGCAAACTACTTAAAGCATTATATAAAGTGGAATCAGTGAGCAGAGTCAACTTATTCTAGATTTACTTTCCATGCAGAATGCTACAAATGTTGGTTCTGTATTCATTAGATCATCTCAGCAAATCTTCAATTCAGAAGCTCTAGTTTACCAAGGACATAAACACTCTGGAACATCTTTAGAGCATTTATAGTTCTGGCAATGTAAATAATTATCTGGATAATTATATGTATAATATTTTGCTTCTATACTGTAAACACCATGAGGCCAGGGACAACCTGTAGCCATGATCTTCCAAGATCTTCTCAATAACAAGTACAATGCCCAGAACATACTAGGTGTTTGATAATAATGAGAGGTAACATTTGTTTATCACATGCCTGGTGCCAAGTCCTTTGCATACATCAACTCATTCAGTGCTCACAACAGCCCCATGAGGAAGGCACTATGATTATCGTGTCCATTTTACAGATGAGAACAATTAAGTAATAATATGTCTAAGATCATAGAGCAGTAAATGGTGGAGTCTATACTGCAACCAGGCTGCCTGACTCCAGAACCTGCTCCCCTTGTTTCAGTTCCTGATATGTCAGTGTAGTTGAAACCTGAATCCTTTTTTTAAGTTTATTTATTTGTTTTGAGAAAGAGAGGGAGGGCACATGCACTGGGGAGGGGCATAGAGAGAGAGAGGGGGAGAGAGAGAAAGAGAGAGAGAGAGAGAGAGAGAGAGAATCCCAAGCAGGCTCCACGCTGTCAGTGCAGAGCCCAATGTGGGGCTCGAACTCACAAACTGTGAGATCGTGACCTGAGCTGAAATCAACAGTCAGACGCTTAGCCAACTGAGCCACCCAGACGCCCCAACCCCTGGGTCCTTTCTAATATGGAATTGGAACTGCTGTGAAACCCCACCACTATGTAGTCTTGGCTTCCTAAGCAGGTGCCTGGTGTTGGTCAACAGTAGGGAGAGATTGCAGGCTAGCAAGTTGGGGACCCTTGTTATGATGTTGTAAAACATTTAGACTATTGCCTGGGACAGCCTTGGGAAAGAGGATGTGACTCTCTGGAGCCTGTTGCTTTAGGGGCAGTGGTTGAAAAAGGTCAGAATATCAGTGTAGGCTGCTTCGTGACATTTTTAGCAAACTTCTAGAAGAAATCTGGCCGTTTTGTAAGCAAAGATGAAAGGTAACTGAGCTGTGCTAAAGAAATTTCTGTTGTCTCCACCTGTGTCCTGCAACCTAAACTGACTGAGGGTCTGATCATGTGAGGCCCTTTAGGACTAAAACAGCCAATTGCTTCTGATTCCAAAGAGTAGGAGGTAAGATGCAGTCCAAGCCCTTTGCAGGAGCCTCCCAATACATTGCTCTTGGAGAAATCATATGTGGAATGGTCCAGATATATTAGTGCTGAGGTCTGGAAAATTACAATCATAGCTGCTACCTGCCAGCTATGGGCAGAAGCACTTTACAAACCTCCTTTATCTCATTTATTCTTCATGCTTACCTCTGAGGTGAGTGTTCTTATTCCCACTTTACAAACAAGGAGCCTGCAGTCAGAGAGGGTAAATAATCTGCTCTGAGTCATGCTGTATTAAATGATGGAGCTGGGATTTGAACCCAGGTGGGATTGATTTTGAAATCTAGGCTTTTCTTCCTGTGCTGGAATCGAGGCATCCCCTCCTGGAACAAGGCAGCAGTGTGGTCGTGCCATGTTGCCATGTGAAGCCATGGCCTGAGAGTCTGTCGTCTCCAGCACCCTTTCTGTACAGCCTCTGTGATGGGCACTGGTCTGTGTCTGAATGTCGAGCTGCTCCCAGCGCCGCCTGCCCGAGGTGCCAAGGCCCCTTGCTGTGGTTAGAGCTGCTGAGGCGCATACACATTGAGGTTCCTAGCAAGCACCAAGCCCCTCATGCTGAGCACAGCAAGGCTCTAACGCTGGGATTTGCCAGGAGGGCTAACGAGTATTTTCCTCCTCAGTAAAAAAAAAAAAGATCATTTTTAATGACA